>NW_027423765.1:642500-891962 GCF_013202065.1 Cotesia typhae
ACTTTCATATCAAGCTAAAAATAAAAAAGAAAAAAAAACAGCAAAATTATATCAAACTGTTTTAGCAAAGCAATCTCAAAACCCTGAGATTTGCACCTGTTGTTTGCGTAAACTTTATAATTCTATCAATAAAATAACTGATTACAAAAGATTACTAATACTGGAAAAGAATATGGTTGATTGTGCATATAATTTTAAACAATCGGAGTTTCTATGTGATTCATGCTGGAACAGTTTAAGAATAGGCAATAAACCAAAAAAAGCTGCTACAAAAAATCTCTCATTCACGAAAATTCCAGACTGCTTAAAACGTCTAGTCCACTTGGGGCTAGATTAGTTTCACCATGGTTACCGTTTTTGCAAATCATACCCCTTCAACAATATACAGTTTATCCACAACTATCTCTTAAAGGAAATATAGTAAATGTTGAAGTAGACGTAGATGAAATGATGAAATATTTGCCTCGTCGTCCCGAAGAAGCTCAAGTAGTTCAAATTCAAATTAAACGTAAAAAAGAGTACAAAAGTAGTTATATGGCTGAAAATATTGTTGTTAAAGATATCAAAGATTCGATGAAATTCCTCCAAAAATCTACATTGTATATGCGATATGACATTAAAGAAGATGAAGAGTTCATATCACAATTAACACAGGAAAAATTTCCGTTTATTGTAGATGAAAAAGATAGAGAATTTCTTTGTGATCCTAATAACAAAAAATTATTTGAACGATTTTATGAAAATGGCGATGAAGAAAATGATGATGAAAATAATGAAGGTGATGGAAATTTTGATAGTGATAACGTTTTAGTCATCGATTAGAATCGTGAAATGGCAGAAGTCACTAGAATCATTGCACCGGGTGAAAATAAAATTCCAAAACCAATATATAGCATTCCAGATTATGAAATTTTATGTCACCCACACATTTTTGGGGGTGAACCGTTCGATGAAGAAAAAGTTTTAACCACCAATGAGAAACATAAACTTTGGATTACTCATAAAGATCCCCGTTGTCGGCATAATCCAACTTTTGTCCTTTTACTCGGTCAAATGACTGTACAGAAGCGAACGAGAGATTCTATGAATTTCATGACGCGAAGAGGTTGCAAAAATGAATCTTTAAAGGTCAACGATGTTATTAAAGGTGATTTAAAAGATGAACTGGTTAAAAAAAATGAAGCTTACAAATTTCTCACTCCAATAGTTGGATCTCCTGCTTATATGGAAGATAAAAAAAATTTTTGATAGCTGCAATGGCTCAAATTGGAACTCCAAATGGGTTTTTTACTTTCTCTTGTAACTTACATAATAATATTCCAATTCTTAAGCAACTTTATAAAGAGCAATATGACAAAGAGATAAGTAGTTATGATGTACTTAATCTAGATCGTAACGAAAAAGACTTAATTCTGAAAAGACTGTTAATTTGTAATAATCCAGTGGATTGTGCACGTTTTGTAGATCGTTATTTTACATCTATTATCCAGTGTATGGCTAAAGAAAATGGTCCGTTTAATGTTCATTATATGGAAGATTAGTGTCATAAAGATGAAGTCCAACAAAAAGGAGTCTTACATCGTCATATGGTAGCGTGGTTACGAGATGCACCTCGTTATAATCCAGAAAATGATAAGTCTGAAAAAGAATGTGTTGATTTTATAGATCAATTTATAAGATGTAAATTAGACGAAAATAACCCGTATGTAAAAGATTCTCAGATGCATAAGCATACATTTACCTGTTATAAAGGAACGAAAAATATAAAAACATGTCGTTTTCATTACCCCTTGTGGCCGATGCCAGTAACGAGAATATTAACTAAATTACCTCCTGAGGAACGAAATGAAATAGTTAAATTACATGTTGAAAAAGTAAAAAATTATCTTAATGAATTGGGGAAGCTACCCCGAGAAATACCGTTTGCTCAAGTTTGAAAAGAGCTTGAAATGACCGAAACTGGATATATTAAAGCTGCAAGATATCCTCTAAAAACAACACGAGTGTTTTTAAAACGCCAAAGCAATGAGATATTCATGAATGCGTACATTCTTGATATCTTAAATCTTCTAAAATCAAATATGGATATCCAATTTATTTGTGACCCTTATGCTTGCGTAAGCTATCTTACTGATTACATAGTGAAAGTTGAAAAAGATATGGCTAAGTTATTTAGAACTTTAATTGAGCAATTTTCTAATAAAGATTTTGCCAACCTTGAAAAAGTTAAAAAGATTGCAAATGCATTTATTAATTCAAGAGTCTTATCAGCACAGGAAGCTGCTGCAATCATTCTCCATATACCAATGTTTAAAGCAAGCCGTAAAGGAGTTTTTGTTCCTACTTTTCCAATAGACGAAAGACACCGAGTTCTTAAACGTATGAAAGACTTGATGAATCTTGCACCTGATTCGACTGATATTTACCAATATAACATTATTGATAAATATTGTAAACGTGATGCAAAATATGAGTCTATGTGCTTAGCTGATTTCGCTACTGGATATAGCAATCCTAATAAACTGAAAAAAAAGGGGTTATAATTAGGATGATGGTTCTGATTGTGATGAAGACAATGCTAGCGTTAATCAAAAAGATGATGCAAAAAAACGCAAAAAACGGCAGATTTTACGTTCACGTCACTACAATAAACATCAAGATGAATCTAATTATCATAGAGAACAGTTACTACTTTTTTTACCGTTTCGTGATGAAAAAACCGAAATTGAAAGTTGCGATGGAAATAGAAAAATTATATACGAAAAAAATTTAGATCTTATAGAAACAAATCGATCATTAATATACAAAATGGAAGAGAGTTATCTCGCAGATATTTTCAAAGAAAAAGAAGTGGAAGGCGACGATGAGATCGATGAAAATAATGATTTTATCCCTAAAGAAAATCAGCCAGATGACTTTGTTGATATTTTCACTGAAAATAAAAATGTCAACTCTTCGAGTTCAAAGGAAAATGATTATAAAATTAGCGTTCCAAAAGTTATGAAACACGACGACATTTTAGAATTACTATTGAAAGCTAACGAACAGCAGCTTCAAATAACCATGCACTGTTTGCATTCTCAAAAAATTGGCAATCCAATTCGTTTAATGATTTCCGGTCAAGCAGGAACTGGAAAGTCATTTTTAATTATTCTAATATATCAAGTGATATCGGATTACTATACGAAAAAAATTAGTTGTACAGATATTGAATCAGCTCATGTTATTCTAGCAGCTCCATCTGGAAAAGCTGCATTTGTAATTCATGGTGTCACTGTACACAGTTGTTTTTGTTTACCTAGAGACAATATGAACAGAAACATTTCAGCGTTGAGTTCTAGCGTTGTTACATCTTTAAGATTTGAAATGCGAAACGTAAAAGTTGTCATAATAGATGAGGTTTCAATGATAGGTTGAAATCGATTGAACCAAATTGACACTCGTCTTCAACAAATAACAGGAAACAACTCTCCCTTTGGCGGACTGTCAATAATTTTTGTTGGAGACTTAAGACAGCTTCGACCTATTATGGATAAACCTATTTATTATACAGCATTCCATTACTTAAGAGATAAAAAATTGCTGTGGAATAAACAGAATCCTAATAAACCTTTCAAACCGAATGTTGCAGATCCCACGTATAGTGCTTTATTTGCAACAGATAATTGGCTTGACTTCGAATATTATGAACTGACCAAAGTAATGCGGCAAGACAACATTCATTTTGTCAATGCTTTAAATAATCTTTCTATGGGTACAATGACCGATACTGACATACAACTGTTTAGATCACGATGTAACTTAAAAAATGTACCTCATGAAGCAATTCATCTTTTTTACACAAATAAAGAAGTTGACGCTTTTAATGAAAAAAAAAAATTACAAATATGAAAGGTGAGTTATTTGTATACGAGGCTAAAGATGAAATTCAAGGTAAAAGAAAAATGAGTGAAAAAATCATTGAAAAGACTTTCAATGCTCTTCATAAACTTCCAACCAATAAAACTGGCTGTTTGTCTAAAACTCTATGTATAAAAATTGGTATTAAATTGATGATAACTCGTAACATAAACACGAAGGAAGGATTAGTGAATGGAGCTACTGGCATTCTCAGACATATCACTCAAAAAGAAAATTCAGACGAAATTACGATTTTGTGGTTAGAGTTTGATAACAATAACATTGGACGAACTACTCGAAACAATAATTTACATCATATGAAGAATGATCTTAAATTTAAACAAAAAAATATAAATTTTGTTCCTATTTTTCCAATCGTAGTTACAGACATTGCAGTCGGTAAAAAAATGGTTGCATGAAAACAATTTCCTTTAATTTGTGCCGAAAGTATTACAACCCACAAAAGTCAACCCTTGTGGGTTGAAAAAGAATTTTCTATCCATACGCTATCTGCTGGAATTAATTGATACCTAACATATTTTAGTTTACGAATTTACAGTTAGAATCTTTGAGTGTTCTTAGTTTCTAATAGGTGGCATGTGGTTAGAAAATTCTTTCCTACCTAGAAAGTTGACTTTAATATTTGATAGTCCAAATTAAATACCGATTGGATTTACTCTTTGAGTAGTATCTGTTTCCAACAGCAAGTGCACTTCATTTGCTGTTGATGTTTTGACTTGCTCAACTATGAGTGATTCGATGCCCATCAAAGTATTTTCGTGATGAAAATATTATTTAAAAAAAATTTTTTTAAAACATGCATTAATTCTTTTTTATAGTTTTATTTAATTCTGATAAGTAATTTTTTTGAAAAGAAATATTTTCTTCTTTTCCTGTAAAACTGAACAAGTCTTATCTAGTCTTAATAACTCTTTGAGAAATTCCGAAATTGCAGGGAAAATTTGACTTTTGAAGAGTATTGCAGAGTTTTGAAGACTTATTAAGTCTTTCCTTCACTTAGTTAGGGATGTGAAGAATTTCGAAAAGTCTTATTCAGAGTTATAAAGACTTGTCAAGAGTTTTTTCAGAGAATTATTTCCACAAGGGAAGGCCAAACGTATCCATATGTTTGTGTGCATAATAAAGGAATGACACGTACAATGCAGTATGTTGCATATAGTCGAGTTACAGATGTTAAAAATTTGTATATCGATGGGGACTTTAAACCACCAGCTCCGTTAGAATACTAGTGACCTTAAGGTTGAAATAGACAGGTTAAAAAAAGAAAAACGTTTGATAACTTTCGAACAACCGTTAGATGATTTACATGGGATTAAAATTATTTTTCATAACGCTTTATCATTATATAAATATATAGGCTGCATTCAAAATGATAAATGGTTTCATGGAGCTGATGTTATGATATTCGCTGAAACACGCACATTACCCAATGATGATATTTCAATTAATGGATACGATATTGAGTTCAGATCTGATGAGAAAAATGTCAATGGGAAATTTTTACGAGGACTAGTGGTCTATAAGAGACAAAACTGTATTGTTTCTACTATCAATAATGTGACTCAAGATTCCCAATCACAGAACAAAGTAGAACATATTGATTTAGTAACTTTAAAAATAAATGATCTGTTTGTCATTGGCGGTTATAAATCGCCTGATGCTACTCGAGATTTATTCAAGAAGTGCATGAATGAAATGATTAACTCATGTGATATAAATAGTCGCATAGTGATTATTGGTGACTTCAATGAAGATTGCTATAGTCATGAAGTATCATGGTTAGAAAAATACATGAATGAAAATCGTAATTTAAAAAGGTCCTTATCTCCAGCGATTTCAACCACTAATCATAATACTCTAATTGATATGATATTCTCTAATTTAACCGAATATACGTCAGGATCTTATGATAGTATTACTTCTGATCATAAACCAATATTTTTTTGTAGTGAAGCGAATAAAGTAGTTGACAAAACTTTAGTTGACCATTTAATATCGTCAAAAACTTGTATTTCGAAACCAATTCAATCAAATTTTGAAACAGAAGACGAACCTAAAAAAGTTAATATTAGTAGGGGTTCTAAAAATATTCCACGTAAAAATACTACAAGTGTTCCGTGTAAAAAGAAGACGGGTGGAGTTCAAAAATCAACTTTTCTATCTGCTACAGAAATATTACTCAAAATTTTACGCTGTAATTCTTTAGATGAAATTGGACTTATTTTGGATCATAATGGCAATACCATATCTGAAGTGGTACATGAAATATACAACGCTACAAGCAGTAGTATCAATAATTTCCATAGCAACCATTCAAATCATCCTCATCATTATGAAATCAAGTTGAATACAAGCGAATTGTCAAATCAAAATGCTGAAATCAATAAATTACTGAATGAAACATTCATCTTTAGTGATGTCAATAGAGATGGTAATTGTTTATTTCGGGCATTAGCTAAATCTATAAGTCTCAACGAGAATGAATATATGAATATCAAGTTATTTATCATAAAATATATATACTGTAACAAAACCAAATATAATACGCTTCTTTCTCATGGGGCAATTTCTGTCCAAGACGTAGATGGATTTAATATACCTGCTCCGAAAATTGAGGATTTTTTGCGTATGATAGCTCAGGATCATGTTTGGGGAAATGAAGGTTCGTTATATGCAATAAGTGATGCATTAAAAATAATTATTGTTGTCATAGGTGTAGTCCCAGAAACACATGAGATAAACCATATTTTCAAATTAGTACCAAGTAATCCTCAATCGTTGCTACCGTTCACAGTAATAAATGAAGTTAATTATCATTTCTTTGTGGCTCGTAGAAACTCAAACTCTCCGAAATTTGATGGTGATACTTGGCAAGGTATACCTATAATTGTAACTAAAATAGAATTCCTTTTTAATCGTGACAATCAAGTACGCAGAGAATCTCGAAAAAACGTTGTTATTCCTTTGGAAAAATTTGTTAATGCTCCTACTAGAAATAATCTTAAAGAGATAAAAAACTTTTGTGATATTAATATATTAGATATTAGAAAAATTTTAAATGAAATCCATGACAGTACAGACTTAATTGAAATAGAAAAAATATTAAAAGAAAATGATAAAATCATTTCTTGTATATGTTTTTGTATCAAAAATAACATAAATGATTTGAACACTAAAAGTGTTCTCATAAAAAAACATTTAGTACAGAAAGCAGATAGAAAACGTGTAATCAAACAACGATTCCCTGAAGAACTTTTAGATAACTTCAATATTACCAATGTTAATGATGATGGTAATTGTTTCTTTCGAGTAATTGCTGAACTCTTACTTGAAGACGAAGATAAATATCCTATTATTAAACTTTTTATAATCAATTATGTATTTTTAAATTGTGATCATTATGCAATATTATGTAGAGAAGGAATCATAGAAGTTAGGTCAAGTAATAATGATGAAGATGTAATATTGAATCCAACAAGTACAGATTTTCTTAAAATGATAGCAACTGACGGACTTTGGGGAAATGAAGGTTCTATACTTGCAATAAGTAATGCTTTAGGAATAAGATTACTTATTTTCTCTGTTATTGGTTTTACCGCCTCATTAACCATGATTTCCGAATCGAAACCTGAGAAACTAACCTCTTCAAGAACATTGACGATATTCCATGTGGACCGTGTGCATTTTCTAGCTGCTCATGCTAAAGATGATAACATTATATTAAGTATTGAAAACGGATTATGGAAGAATGTGCCGTTATTCCAGTTGCGTGCGATGTTACCATAAACTTATGACGTACATGGTAAAAATGTTGGTTTTGAAGTCGGAGGAGCGTAAGATTAAAGAGTTTTAAAATGAAAGCTGTCACAGGATTTCATAAAAACTTAAACATATGGGTTCTACCTAACATTTACTTTTCTACCAGAGGAATTTTTGGTTTATGAGCGGATTCAATACAATGAAAAGAACCTGAAACGTAATCGGTTAGGAAAAGAATCATATTAATTGTATGATTCATGATGTTATGCATCAAAGAGAGGTTTACGATTGAAAATTTTTTTTGTCTTATTTCAGCAATTATTTTTATTATTATAGTCTGTTAGTTCTCGGAATCAAAATATTTCGCATACTATTAACAAAATAATTTAATACTTTTGAAATATAGATTTAGTGCAACAAAATTGGAAAAAAACACCAATATAGGTGGAAAAATTTTTCTGTCCGTCATGTAAGAAACTCTGGAAACACCCTGTTGAAAAATATTCATTGAAAACAATTAAAGTTATGAGATTTGAATTTTTTTCAATCATTTCAATGAATAGTTGGATATATATAGATATACGATTCAAATGTAGCTAATATTTTCAATTTTTTTTAAGCAATATTTTTAATCAGGGCACTGCTGTAGCTTGCGAAAAAAATCCATTAATTGAGTTAAACTTTTTTTTTTTAAGTCTTTGAAAGAACTGAAGTTCACCAAATGCGAATGGCTAAGTAATTCAGTGTCTTTTGAATTGTGATATATCCATAAATATTATGTACCTTTACTTCAACAGGGGGCGCATGTGCATTACCTTCCTAGTACAGCTGTTATTATTTTCTATTTATTTTTATTATTATGTTATTTTACTATTAAGTGAGCATCATGGGTCGTGCACTTTTGGATTTTCCAAATTTTTTTTTTCCTCTTTTTGATTGAAGGTAAATTACATCGTGACATTCGGATTCAACTGTACTCAATTAATCAAGATTAATGTTTTATTGAGGTTGTAAAACCTCCATTGACATATTTTCTTGAATCTGATGTACTAACAATGATCCATTTGCTTCTGTTTGTTGCACATTGTAACGGAGTACACGGGGCCTTCCGTATCCGAAGAAGCTCTCTGATCCGTGCTAGTTAGTTATCTACCGTTTCCCCAGAGCGCTGTACTCTGAAGTACTTGCGCCAGTAGGTATAAGTTAGTAAGTAAGTCCCTAAGGTGGAAGTGCCGGCGCCGAGAGAGAGAGAGAGAGAGTGGGGAAGACAGAGTGAAGAAAGAAACGAACCAACAAAATTTGGAAAAATCATTGTGACTGAACTGTCGAAACCAACACCTCGTGAAAAGTTCGAATCAGGTAATTATTTTTAATTCGCTCGCTCTAAGTGGAACGAGGCGATGAAAACTTGACAAATTTAATGTTTGCTAGGCCAACATGTCAGCTCGCTTAGATTTGATTTATATCGTAACAAATTCTAATGCCAACTTGCTGTTACAGAAAAGTAATATCTGAGGAGAACGAAACGCGACGTGGTGATCTGGAACTATGCCGCTAATTGGAGAACCTCACCGAGGAGATTTGTACGCAGAAATTTCAACGAGGAGGTGCATCGACGAGGGATTGCTAATAAAAATTAAGGAAAAGCAAAATAACTCCAGGTACAAAAATCATATCTGATCAATTTCTCGGGTTCGTGGCGGCAGCCAGGCCTTATGTCGGCTTATGGTCATCGCCATTTCGCGTTCGGTCACAATCGCGAGTTATTACGAATTAAAATCAAATTTAGAATTAAGATTAGAAAATTTATAAAACTGTTAATGAATAATACCAGGACCTATTTCGGGTTATTAATTAATTTGTTTAGGAAAAATGATTCGTCCTAGTTAGGTTAATTATTTGACACATAGGCCTATCTGGGTTAATAATACTAGGAACACATTTCGGGTTATTAATTTCAGATTTCCATGTCGTGTGTAAAATAATAATTATTAGTGTAACGTTCTAGATTATTGGGATTTTTCCAGTTAAATATTTTTTATATAATTTAATAATTGTAAAACTCCAGGCTGGCTTTGTTAGATGATCGATCGACCTCAGGTGGGCCTATTGCTGAACTCTCTCTTATTTTAGAAGGATTTTGAATAAGGTTTTGTTTGAATAACAAGAAGTTAATTATATTCATAGGTGGTATATTAAAATATTTCAATTTAAAAGAGTCAGTCAGTCTCCGGACATACGTCCGGGGCCTATGATGGTTGTTGGCTGACTGCTGAATTGATTCTTCTGATCCAGTACAATAAAATTACAATAATTAAAAGTGCGAACGTTGCATCTCGGGTTACCCTAGACAGAGAAATCGTCGGAGCTCCGATCTCACAAGTTTAGACCCGAGTCCGGCGACTCTCTTTTCAAAAGATTCCTGGAACTTTGCTGACTATGAATTACATCGCAGCAATAATATTAGAAGAAATGTTAACATTAGATTTTGAATTTAATTGTTAATTTTTAATAATTCTAAAATTAGCTAAAACGTCACAATTAGCAATCGTAAAATTAAAGATTTGGCTTAAGTCAGGAACAATTGAAATTGAGTTAACCGAAATTAAAATTATTTAAGACAAAATTTAATCAACACTAAAATTAATTCATTAAAATCTCTCAGTAAAAAGTTTCAGTAAAATCATCAGAATTAAAATTTACTTAAAATCAGGAAGTAGTTCGGTGGTTGATTTGGAATAAATTTGAATTGTGAAAATAAAATAGAAATAGGAATTGGGATCGGATAATAATTGTTAAAATGTTTGCTCAAATTAATTAGTTAGAAGTGAGGAGTAAAGTATTGGTAAAGTTTTGTTCATAGGGAAAATTGTCAAAAGTTGTACGACAGAGACGCAAGACCGAGAGAAAGATTCGGCCATTTGAACACACGCTAAAACTTAAAATAAAACCTTCTCAAGGTCAAAAATAAAATCTCGGCTTACAACGAAATAACTTTTGTCAAAATTTCACGTTTACAAGGGAAATAAAATTTATTAAAATTTTAACGTTATAAAATGGATTAAATAAAATAGTTTGAATTAAATAAAAATAATTTAGAGGATAATTAAGGTTACTCAAATATCGGAATTAATTAACTTGGAGTGAAAATAGATGGATTCTAATTTATTTAATAAAATTCTCGGATTTGAAAAAAATAGGATTAATTCAAGATACGAAGAACTCTTGTATTAAATAATTATTGTTGTAATATTAAGAACACAGCATTAATTTAGGAATTAGGAAAATTATAATTAGGAAATAAGATATGGCAATCAGGAAATGAGAATGGAATTATTTTAGTAATGGAAAATAATTTATTGTATTATTGTTATTGGAATTTATAAATAGTGTGGTTGTGTGTGAGTACAGAGTCTACCTCGGTTTCATGGTATACTCCTCTGGCTTCGAGGTAGGTCTCTTAGAGTAACGTGAGGGTCCGTGAGATAGCATGAACTAAAATAGAGTAGCGTGAGGGTCCGGTGGACAACGCGAAGAAGAGAGTAGCGTGAGGGTTCAGTCGACAGCGGGCACTACAGCGACGTGAGGGTCAGCTAGACAGCGCGAAGTATAACTGTATGAGAGTTGTGTGTTAATGAGTTTATCCTGCGAATTTTCTGTAACAGTTTTACCTGCTCAGATTGGCCCCTAATCAATTTATAAATAAACTAACAATTTAATAATAAACGACAATAATTATTAGAGCGCCACCAGGGTTTTTAATCACGGTTCCTGTAACCGGTCCAGAGCTGAGGATTCTTATCTAAAGGTAGAGAGAGTGGAGGAAGGTGCTGTTAAATAATAAATAATTAATTAACAATAAATCGATATTCACTAACAACAAATGTAACAATTTAAGCGCTTGTAAAAAATTAACTAAATTTCACTCACTCACTCACACTATAATTATTTAAAACTTATCATCTATAGCCTAACTAATGGCTAACCAGAACCAACGAATTACTCTGCGCAAAGACTGCAGTGCGACAGAGATCGTCTAGCCTAACTAACGGCTAACCAGGTCCAACTTAACACTATTAACACTCTCTATCACACATTACCCATACAAATCTTCACACACATTTCCCACGTTTTTAAAAATTGATTTATAAGTTTTATTTGAAAAATTGATTTTAATTAAATTGAATTAAAATTTTTAATTAAATTATTCAATCATTAGTTTCTAATTAACGCTATTTCAAATCAACAATCAAATTCCAACTAACTTTGAACTAATATTTTTCAACTTCCAAATTCCGATTGCTTATTTTATTTTTGAATTAAAATATTAAATAGATTAAAATTATAAGATTAGATTAAAATTCCTGACTACTTTAATGCCGTGGTCTTAATGTTACAACCATAAATGTTAAACCAAAAGGTCTTGATGTCTTGAATTAATCAACTAAAATATGTGGACAGAGGTCTTAATAATCTGCCGACATAAAAATATTCTAATCGAGAATTATTTTGATAATTATATTAATCCAAATAATTTTAATAATCAAGTTCAAAATTATTAATATAAAATTAACGATGAGAATTAATTAATTATAACCGAATTTTTCTGTGAAAATTCTCAACATAAAATAACTCAATTCCTGGACTTAATGCCCGCGCTGTTAATTATTAATTTCCAGTAAATTTTAATTAATCTAAAATCCACAGACTTAAACCCAAATTAATGAATTTATACGTGATAACATATTTCGCAATATAAAATAATATCAATTAATAATTCTTAATACCATTTTCGATAAAATTTCATGTACAAATTTTCGTTCACAAAATCATCAAAAGTCGACACACTCAATTTTGATTCTAAAATATTCGCTAGTTTCATAGTTATTGACCTTGCGTATTTGGAATTACTGCGACGCAAAATATATCGACGCTCGACCAAAATTCCACGAGAAAATGCTTGTCGATTATTTTTTAAGCATAAAATTAATCACCCGTTCTTGAATTAATTGTTTATAAAATTATAACGATTGAATAAACGAATTTTTCAGATGTTAATTAATTTAATTGATTAATTTTTGTTAGTTACGAATTCTCCTGAAGAATGTAGAAAGAATTTAGCCCTCAAGGTCGATTGAGTGACTCTCAGGTATAAGCCCCCAGGAAAATCACTCAATTCAAACTAGCAAATATCAAATTCTGATTAATTAAATAATCGTCGATTAAACTATCAAATTAATAAATAAAAAGGAGTAGTAACCAAGTAATGGGTAAACCGCGGTCCACTTCTTTCCCACAGAGTAATTATTGATACCTTGACGAACCAAACGATGATCTAGCTCACTCATTGAGGATGAAGTCCTAGTTGTAGTTGGCTTCCTTCGTCTCGTCACGACTCCGGGGATCGGTCCTTCTTGATTTCCGTGGCACTCTGTCTGGCGGTCACACTACTTCTCCCTTTTTCACTGCACAGCTCACCTATAATAACCCAAAGCTACCCCCTCCTATTCTCCCTTTAGACCCGAAGATCGAGACGCGCCAGTGCTATGTCGAATAATTATCGATATCCGGCGACTTATCGATTTAGGGTAATTTTACCCTGTTACATTTTATATATTGTTATATTGGCCTTTAAATCAATTGTAAGTAGGAATGGATAAATATATAATTTTGTAAAACGAATTTTCTGTGTTTAAATTTTGATTCTTTTCAGCAATCTCTCACGACCCTGACCTATAACTCCGTGATCTGGTCCAGTTCTGAATACTGAGTCCAAAAATCCAGTGGCTCCCTTAAAAAATAAAAGGGGTGACCAACGAGCAAACGACATCCTATGTCAACATTATCATTACTTTTTAAATTTATTCCTGACAAGCTAATATCAGAAAGTATATGAGTTTGTGAAACCTCCAGTGACATATTTTCTTGAGTTCGACGGATTAACAATAGCATATTTTCTTCTTTTTGGTTCATTTAACTCGAGTATAAATAAACATCAAAGTTACCACAATTACAGTCCCCCGTAAAACGTAATCTCGTCATTCCCGGTAATGCTTCACCAATGGAAACTAATAGACAACCATATACACTTGAAACTGACATGGAAAAAACTCAGCAGCCGCCATAATTTCAAAAAAAGAATCATATGTGTATAATCTAGACATTTCAGAATAATATAAACCTACATTATCGTATGGGGCGCCAAATTGCATTTAACTGAAGCATTAAAACCGATCCCATTTTATCGTCACGCGAGAAACAATAATATTTCTCATTATATTAGTCATCGAATTGTTTCCATACACCAGTTGTGACAGAGAAGAAAATGAACATGCTCCATTACCGAGAACTTTTTGTACTAAAAAAAAAAAGAAAAAAAAAATTAAGACCCTAAAGGCCATCTCTGCAACTTCCCGCTAATTCCGTTAATACATGGCCGTTTTTTTTAGCTCTTCGAGCTCAAAATTACAATTTGTATGTTATTTTGAGCTCTTCGAGCTCAAAAAGATACCTTTTCAGTGCTTTTGCGCTCTTTGAGCTTAAAAGTCTGATAGAAGTTTCATAGAACACTATTTTTTAGATTTTTAAACCGCAATAACTTTTGAATAAATGAACCGATTTCTACGTGGTTGGCGGCATTCTACGCAGTTTCTTCAAGTCTCATTAGGAATTTCTAAGTTTCAATTGGTCAAACTAAAAATTTCGGAGTAAGTCCGAAAGAACACTTTTTTCGGTTTTCTTTCGTTCACGATGTCTCTCGAAAGAATAAACCGATTTTGACCAGTAATCAAACCAAAAAAGTTTGATCACAATTCACTATGCAAGTCACACACACATACACATATACACACACGCACACGCACACATTTATTTATTTATATGTTAACATAATTAATATTTCATTGACAGAAATCTTCTCTTAGTTAAGTAAAGTATCAGTTATTATTACCTTCTCTAAATAATCATAATCTGGAGCTGTATTTATAAATTGTAAAATTTGTTCCCATTTGAGCACGAAAGCTTTTCGAGATCTGTAACCTTTAGCATTCGTTTTTATCAAACTTTTCAATTTTAAAAAATTAGTGATATCGACGTCATTATTAACACTGAGAGTTTATTTCAACATACTCCATATACTCTACAAAGTCGGTGGTGAGAGTTTTGATTTTAATTCCTCGAAATAAACAATCAAATTATTCTCTTCATTTTTTGATAATGATTTATTATTATCTTCTCTCCATGCCTGGTATGTGTTATAAACCAATAGATACCGATTAGCAGATTTTTTTTCGAATGTACCATTACGTACAATGACTTGTGCTTCATTATCAAAATTTTTAAATACTTCCTCCTCATTTAGAGAACCATTCGATGATGAATCGTCCATGCTAACTACACTTTTATTAACACTGAACTTTATTGAGAAATTTTTTCAATTATAATAATAAATGATTATATTATTAATATTTATTTTATTAATATATATATATATATATATATATATATATATATATATATATATATATATATATATATGATTAATTTTTATATTATTAATAATATTAATTAATTGCATATGTTGTTTAGTCGGGAAAAAATGATCTGACCTGATCAGACATGAACAGGCATAAGTCTTCAGGCCTGATTAGGCATGAAAAATGACCCTGCCTGACCAGACCTGGTCAGGCATGGTCAGGTCTGATCAGATCTGTTCATGTCTGACTCGATCAGGTCCAAAAAAAAAAAGTTGTACCTGTGAGGATTCGAATCGTAGACGCCGCGCTCTCCAGACTGTTACTTTACCTCTTGACCATGTAACTTATCTTTACTTTAGAGGTATCTTTCAAACTACTTCAAGTAATTTAAATTTCATACATGACTTATCTTTACAGTTAAGAAAGTTAACTATGCCTAGTTTATTAATTATTAATAATTTATTATATATCAGAGTTATTTGTTTAAAACGGCTATGTATTTTTTTTGCTCCATTAACATGTGGTTCGATGCATAGTAATAAAAAAAAATTTCTTTAAGGTTTATTCCAGAATTATGATTTTGTTGTTTTCTTATAATTTTAAAGTTTTTTTTTTTTTATTCAAAACGTATAGGTAACTACGAATTATCTGTGTGTTCTACAATTCAACAATCTTTCATACTACAGCAATGAACCAAGGCGTAGCTTAAGATAATAACAGACACCTTGAAAGGATTTATCACCTATCGATATAAACTGATCTATTGCACGCCTCTTTAGCGGAGCGCAGGCAGTGCTCTAGTCTCGACATGTCAAAAAACCCAAACTTTCGAAACTTGAATGACTTTTTTTCTCACTAATATAACACTTACAGGATAATATGAGTGCACTAAAATCGGGTTAAATAATCTATCAAGCACATATGGTATTCTTTATAAACAATTATTTTGTTTAACATAGTAAATAATAACATTAAAATCAATCATTCTTGGACGTCCGTCAGTCTGTGTTTATGAATCCATATATGTGGCAGAGAAATTGGTCGAAAAAGGTATCGTACCAGAATACTTTTTTTCTTATTATATAAAGTTATACCTTGGGCTGATTCCTAGTTAATATTAGCGTTCTAAGTACTGTCGTTTAATCATAATTTGTAAAAAACTAAAATACGACTGTGTATTTGTATATCTATGTATACATTTATTTTTTTCAATATTTTTTCCTCACCTTAGAGTTATGGCGCCACTATATATTTTTTATTGTAGTATTTTTTTTCTTACTTTGGAATTATGGCGCCGCTAAATCATGCCTAGTAGAGTTTTTTGTTTCTTATTATTTTGCTTTTTATATTTTATTTTAATCAATTTTATTGTGAAAAATGAGATTATGAGGCGTGCACTTTTGGATTTTCCAATCTTTTTTTGGTATTTACATGCAATCAAACTCAAACTTTTATTCAAAATCTTGTTTTTCGCGTATTCTTTGGAACACAGTAAGAAATTTTGTGTCATTGCGTCAAAAATCATATTTAAAAATCATTGTTTTGGCATGGAAAATCAAAAACTTCATGCTTAAGCCGATGTTTTCAATGAAAGTTGTACATTTAAAATAATAAGGGGATAGAAATTTATGCGTCATACAGAACAAATTAATTTTAAAAATAGAACTAAAAAAAAATCAGACATGAGCAGACATTAGCAGACCTGATCAGGTCTAATTTCAGGCCTGATCATACAAGAACAGGCATGGTCAGGTCTGATCATTTTTTCTCGGGTACGCAAATAAAAAGAAATCGTGGTTATTTACAGCTGTCAGAGCGCCGGCGCTGAATACTATACACTCTACGGTCAGTGTGTAAGTATATTCACACAAGCACGTTTGTAATAAAGTCACACGACCGAACCAGAAAAAATTCACAGTCCACCAGAGCGCGCTGTAATTCGTGTATGCCACAAAAGTTGTTTTTCCTGACGTGAAAGGCTGCCAGAAGGACCATACTTTCGGGTCGGGGATCAAGAAAAACTTTTTTCAACAGTCTCCGAAAATTATTTAATAACTGATGTGTCATTCGATTCGCATTGGCTTCTAGATGATTTTTGAAAAACATTAAGTTCCGCTTCATTTTTACTAATCAATATATACGATATAATCTTTCGTGAAGAGTAAACTTCAGTCGTGCGTCAGAGCTGATACATACAATTTTTTGATATCCCACATCATTTTGAAAAATTTATAACTTTCTTTGGGTTGAGTAAAAAAAAAATTTGGAAAATCCAAAAGTGAACGCCTCATAAACTCATTTCTTTCCTTTTCTCGTCCTTGTTAACATGTTTATATAAATAAATAAAAACATATAATAAGCCAATAAACCATAAACCAATATAAATGAAATGAAAAATATCTTCACAACGTACTATTGGAAATATTAAAATGTAGAAAAACACCTCAATAGTCAATTATAACTTTACCGTGACTTGTAAGTAAGTACCATTTATAGATATCAGATGGAGTTATATTCACGAGGTTAAATTTAAGATTTTACATTTGAATTTTTTTTTTTTTAATTTTTATTCAATGAACAAACAAAATGCTTTTAAAGAAGTTTAGCTACTTTTTTTATGGTTTTTTTTATCTTCATTACTGCTAACAATCAAATAATTAATCAAATTAAAATAAAATAATAAAAAAAAAAAAAAAAAAAAACAGAAAACTGCTTTGGTTTAGTAATGCCATAACTCTCAGGTGAGGAAAAAAAATACTATAATAAAAATGTATAGATAAATATATAAAAAAATCAACAGTCATATATTAGTTTTTTATAAATAACAATTTAACAACAGTGAATTGAACGCTCATTTTAACTAAGAAATTCTTTCATGTATTACTTTAGATAATTAAAAAAAAATTATTCCAGTACGATAATTTTTTCGACCAATTTTGATGCCACATCCACCCATCCATACACGGACGTCCAGAAAAAATTATGTCTAATGTTATTATTTACTACCCTTGTGGAAATAATTCTCTGAAAAAACTCTTGAAAAGTCTTTATAACTCTGAATAAGACTTTTCGAAAGTCTTCACATCCCTAACTAAGTAAAGGAAAGACTTAATAAGTCTTCAAAACTCTGCAATACTCTTCAAAAGTCAAATTTTCCCTGCAATTTCGGAATTTCTCAAAGAGTTATTAAGACTTTATAAGACTTGTTCAGTTTTACAGGAAAAGAAGAAAATATTTCTTTTCAAAAAAATTGCTTATCAGAATTAAATAAAACTATAAAAAAGAATTAATGCATGTTTTAAAAAAATTTTTTTTAAATAATATTTTCATCACGAAAATACTTTGATGGGCATCGAATCACTCATAGTTGAGCAAGTCAAAACGTCAACAGCAAATGAAGTGCACTTGCTGTTGGAAACAGATATTACTCAAAGAGTAAATCCAATCGGTATTTAATTTGGACTATCAAATATTAAAGTCAACTTTCTAGATAGGAGAGAATTTTCTATCCACACACCATCTGCTGGAATTAATTGATACCTAACATATTTTAGTTTACGAATTTACAGTTAGAATCTTTGAGTGTTCTTAGTTTCTAATAGGTGGAAAACTGAACAAGTCTTATCAAGTCTTAATAACTCTTTGAGAAATTCCGAAATTGCAGGGAAAATTTGATTTTTGAAGAGTATCGCAGAGTTTTGAAGACTTATTAAGTCTTTCCTTTACTTAGTTAGGGATGTGAAGACTTTCGAAAAGTCTTATTCAGAGTTATAAAGACTTTTCAAGAGTTTTTTCAGAGAATTATTTCCACAAGGGTATGTTAAACAAAAAAATTGTTATTGAAATATATTTTATGTGCCTGACAAATTATTTGACTTAATATTAGTGCACTCAAATTAACCTGTAAGTGCAATATAAATAACATAAAATCAATTTCAGTTTCCAGAAAATTGCTTTTTTTGAAATGGCGAGAGTAGAGCACAACCTCAACGCTTCGCTTATGAGGCGTGCAATTTGAATAAATTTTAAGAACCGTTTTTCATAAGGTAAGAAAGATGTAAGACTTTCAACTAAATCGAAAAGGGTCGGGGTCAAAAGTGGTCAATTTAGTATGGAATACCCCATATCTATACACTTGGGTGTTGGTGTCTATTGAATATCAATAAGGATCAAGAAACAATGATAAGAAATAATATTGATATTGACAGTAAAGATAGCAGCTGGGATCTCTTCGTGATCATGGAATGTAATAATGTCGGCTTGCTGCCGAAAATTTTTCTATGTACCCTTCTCAACGAAGAGATTATAGGGTGATTAAGCTAGAGTTATTTGTATTATACAAGGTAGCATTTTGTTTAATTCAACATTTATGTACACGCCATGTCATATACCGATGACACCCTAATATCCAAACATATAATTTTTCCATTGCTCTTCATTTAGAAACATATGATGATGCAATAAGCCGAAAAAATTTTAATTGAAATTCTCACAACTATCCTTAGCAAATAGATCGACTGTCATCTAACTTATCTTCTGAAGAATGTATGAATAATATTATGAATATTATAAAGAATAAAATTTTTAGTAACTAAACGAAATGAAGCAAACTATCATCTAAACATTATCTCTGTTCTTCTCAGTATTCTTTCATATTGTTTCCATACTTCTCGCAACAAGCCTGTAAGCTTGAGAAATCCTGTGACCATAGACATTCTTTACAAATTAAAAAATGTTGTGAATGAGTGTTGAATACTGTCTGTAGAAACTTTTGATAAAATAACATACAGTGTGTTACTTGAATTTCAATATAAATTTTCTGTCGACCGTATTTAACATAAATTGTGTTAATTCTACATAATATTTTTGACAATATATCATCGATATTCTCATTTAAACTTTAAGATGCTCATATTTGAAAAACATTTTCAGGAGGTTCAGGTATCACGAGTTACCACCCTTGTGGAAATAATTCTCTGAAAAAACTCTTGAAAAGTCTTTATAACTCTGAATAAGACTTTTCGAAAGTCTTCACATCCCTAACTAAGTAAAGGAAAGACTTAATAAGTCTTCAAAACTCTGCAATACTCTTCAAAAGTCAAATTTTCCCTGCAATTTCGGAATTTCTCAAAGAGTTATTAAGACTTTATAAGACTTGTTCAGTTTTACAGGAAAAGAAGAAAATATTTCTTTTCAAAAAAATTGCTTATCAGAATTAAATAAAACTATAAAAAGAATTAATGCATGTTTTAAAAAATTTTTTTAAATAATATTTTCATCACGAAAATACTTTGATGGGCATCGAATCACTCATAGTTGAGCAAGTCAAAACGTCAACAGCAAATGAAGTGCACTTGCTGTTGGAAACAGATATTACTCAAAGAGTAAATCCAATCGGTATTTAATTTGGACTATCAAATATTAAAGTCAACTTTCTAGATAGGAGAGAATTTTCTATCCACACGCCATCTGCTGGAATTAATTGATACCTAACATATTTTAGTTTACGAATTTACAGTTAGAATCTTTGAGTGTTCTTAGTTTCTAATAGGTGGAAAACTGAACAAGTCTTATCAAGTCTTAATAACTCTTTGAGAAATTCCGAAATTGCAGGGAAAATTTGACTTTTGAAGAGTATTGCAGAGTTTTGAAGACTTATTAAGTCTTTCTTTTACTTAGTTAGGGATGTGAAGACTTTCGAAAAGTCTTATTCAGAGTTATAAAGACTTTTCAAGAGTTTTTTCAGAGAATTATTTCCACAAGGGAGGCCATCTATTGCCTCAAAATGTATATTTTCCAAAAACAATTCAATGTTGGTAGCAAAAAAGAATTACTTGGCTTGGATGATGTTTGTATTTTCATAAGTATCATTTATGTAAAAGCGTGGTTTAAAGCTCCTTGTTCGATAAGCGCTCCAGCTCAAGAGTTAGAATTCTTGAAAAAATTAATTAATTATAAAAATATTAATACAAAAATTTCAGATGCTACTGTACGGACATTTTCACGACATTTATGGTATCTGACAGAAGAACTAGCTGCTATGTCATTTTTCGATTCTAGTATTAATTTAGAAGTTAAAAAGAAAATGGTAAACGCGATCAAAAAAAAAGAGAACAAAATTGATGAAAAAAGAATAATATTTTCTGCAAATCAACTCAACGCGATTTGTTCCAAAAACATCAGTGATTTTATCACAAAAAGAACCTTAGAATTTTTCGACTAACTTCAGTTATCGCCAGACTGTTTAGACATTGAGCCCGAGCACTGGATAGAAAATGATTCTTATAAACTGTGCTTTGATACTATTAAGAGCATCAAGTATGTTAATGATATTGCTGAACGAGATATCGCATTAATACAAAAATATAATCGAACTCTGACGAAAAACGAAGAGCAAAAACAATTTATTCTGCAAATAGTACAATTATATCGTCAGCAATATCCTAATTATAATAAGTTAAATTTTATTAATAACTAAATAAATGTTTTTAACATGCCTGATCTCATTTCAAACTAATTTTTTTCCTTAAATGTAAAGATTTCTGACAATAAATGCCTAAAATTGCATATTTTGATTTTTTGTTTAATTTTCATGACCAGTAAATATATGAATTTTTGACTTTAAAAAATGAAACCACGTATGATTTTGTAAAAAATTTTATGCCCTTCAAGAATCTGCCATCAAAAAATTTTGATCTCCAGTGGTTCAAAAGTTACATTATTTTTAATGAAAAAAGATTTTTTTGTGTGTTATTTCAATTGGAAACTTTGAATGCTTACCGACACCTTTCAAAATTAAGCTAAAAATCTCTCCTTGCAGGGGAATTTTTTTTTCGATATATAGGTTCATTTGAACCCATAAAATCGATAGGTTAGTTTTTTGGCTCACCCTAATATATATATATATATATATTAGGGTGGTCGTTAAAAATTAAATTTCTTGAGACGCCCCCTAAAAAGCTTCCTTTCGATGAAAAAAGAGTGAGAAAATTTTTTATAATTTTTTTAATCCAAGACAACACGTGCCTCAAGCCGATTTAAGCTAATTTTTGGGTATAATAATGTTTTTTGAGGATTTATAATAATAAATATAATTTCATACAAAATACGAACAAACAGAGAACCCAAATTCATGAAAATACGATAGTTAATGAAAATTACCATAAATATTCCGAACTGTAAGGTCTGTTTATCAAAAAAATTGATGATATTTTAATTTATATTTTTATTTTATGACAAAATTGATACAAATTTAATTTTAATCCACAGTTTTTATCATTCCATTCTTTAAGTAAACTTTCTTTCATTGTCTTGATTCCTTTGCTTCTGTAATCATCTCAAATTTGAATGAGGAATGGCTTTTGTTTTTCATTTTTTGTGAATAAATGGTTGTACTCTTGCATTAGTTTAACACCTCGTTCTGCAACATCGTTAACGACTGATAAATTTGTTACAGCCGTCGAACAATCTCGATAATTAGAGTCTTCTAACCAATTTTCACAATTTTCAGTCAACCAGCTCGTATTTAGTCCAAGTTTATGGAAAAAATTAATAGAAGTTGCATTAATAACCTGTTCTAATCCTTGGTCAAATAATTTTGGGATATCCGCACGAGATACTACAGTTCTCCTAAGAACTTGTTCATTATTGTCTAATAAATCAGGTTCATCTGCATGTTATGAGAATTCAATGACTTTTTTAACCATTTTCTGTTTCCTTTCCGTATCTACATCATCATCGAATAAAGCCAATAAACAATTTTCATGATTTAGATACCATAAATGGTTTAAAATTTTACCTAAAGCACTCTCGTACATTTTTTTATCAATAGGTTGAAAGTTGTAAATAGATTTAATCAACTGAAAATCACAGTTTGGTGCCTTAATCGATGATGTGGCGGCGAAGCATATTCGTAAATAAATTTTCACAACAAACACGCAAATCATGCCCAGGCTTTTTTCTTCCGTAGACTTTAGTTTAAAAGTAAATCGTAACAGAAATATTTTCAACGAATATATTGCCTTAGCCATCCATCTGGCCTGATGCATAGCTCCAGGAGTATGAAACCTGATGTTAACAGGTATTATTCCAATAAATAGCAAGCTTAATTCTAGCAGTTTTAAATAATCTTTTCTAACATAGTTCAAAAAAAGTTGTTGCTTAATGAATTCATGAATGTCTTGAATATCATTTTCTAATAATTTACCAATCAAGGGATCCGCTATTCCACTTTTAAATTGAGTTGGGTCTAATTCATCCCACTCTTTCTTGAATCGAGCAAATATCAGCATATTTGGTCCAGAAACATTAGTTAACTTACTGTCAAATACAGCTCTCAATACAACCTCAAATATATGATGTCTGCTTGGCAAAATAAGAAGATCTTTCTCTAAAAAATACTCAATCAAAACTGCACTTGCCATTGCTCGGCCTGTAGCATTTTCTAACGGTGGTATCGATAGAATTTTGGTTTCATTTTCAAATAAAACTATTATTGGAAGACGGCCTACGAAATTTCTGCCAGTTATATCAGGTAAGTGTTTACCGTCCCAATGAACAATCAATCTACGAAGATCTTTATTTCCAAATCTTGTTTGGATTTCAGTCGCTCTTTTTTTCTGAAATTTTCACGTTTTTGTTTTATCGATGGTCGATTAACGATGTAGTGGGTTGCATCAAGTTCCACAGCTTCAAGAAATGCAATTAATAAGCCTGTTGCATCGCGATCACTAATTTTGCACTTATCTAACATGGTATATAATTTTGGAGTCACAATGTCTATTATTCCACGAGATCTTTTCGGTGGTGGCGGTTCTTCATCTTAGTTCATAACGAAACTAGGATCTCTGTGAAGACTTTCTTGACTGAATGATGACGGGGTTGATTCGTACTGTGAAGTTGGTTCAGATTCTTCTATATTAATAGAAAAAAAAATTTTTTTAATTAAAGAATAGATATCAAAAATATCCGACTTATATTAACACTTACCAGATATATCTTCAACGTCGTCAATAAATCCAACACGATTTGGTTGACGTTGATTTAATAAAAATCTTTTTGTACTGTCATCAACCACTGTTAAAAAATCGCTGTGTGCTATATCAAACAAATTATTTAAGTGCGATGAAAATACTGTTTCATTGTTTTCCTGAATATCATTTCGTCTTGATGAGTTTTTCTATAAACTTTTCCAATCGTTGTATAAATCATCAATTTTTTTCATACACCGAGATTTTTGTTGTATTGGAAATTTTACTTTTTGCCAAAAAGTAACTAATTCATCATACACTAAACTTTCACTGACTTTCAAACTATGTTTCAATATTCGGGTGTTGTAAAACAAAAATTTTAATACTTGTAAATTAGATGGAAGTTGATTACCCGCAATTTCGTGATGTGTCTCTCCGATTAAAAATATGTTTTCTACTTAGTTTTCCATTAAAAAAATAGTATCGTTTAAAATGTTCAATGTTTAACCTTACATTCGCACCACATGCAAGACTTTTACAAGTAATAATAAATAACTCAGTAACTTCTAACAAAACGTACCATTCAGTTCCTAAGTAAACTCAATAAGTAATAAACGATATTACATGGAAAAGATAAGATGTTTTAGTTATAACAATATTGAGTTAATGATTTATATAAAGCATCGGATACAAATTTTGCAATGTAAACTATACAAAAACTACCGACGTATATGCCACTGCTAGTAACTTATCGACAGAGAAGGATTTGACGC
Organism: Cotesia typhae; assembly: GCF_013202065.1. NCBI lineage: Eukaryota > Metazoa > Arthropoda > Insecta > Hymenoptera > Braconidae > Cotesia > Cotesia typhae. Next base: position 667,398 of record NW_027423765.1, read on the forward strand.
TTTTATCTAAGTTACCCAGCATGTGTGCATCCGCAATTTTTAGAAGCATTTTCTCAAAAATAACTCATATATAAATGCTTACAGACGTTGAAAAAACGATAAAAATATAATAAAAATTAAAAAATAAACTTAAATCACGAAGAATTTAGAACTTTTTGTAAAACTATAATTTGAAATTCATCACTGGGAATAATAATACTAAAAGTGTTTCATTGTTAAAACATTTCCAATCTTCAAATAATTTTTACATTACTCTTAACAAGAAGTTTCATTAAAAATCAGGAAATTACCAAAAAATTAACTTAAATCGGCTTGAGTCACGTGCTATCTTCAGTAACAAAAATATATATATACTAGCTGTTACCCGCCCACTTCTCTGGGCAATTATAGAATTGTATTTTTCGATCTAAACTTAAAATTTGATTAGAGTATTGTTTTGACTCTCACAAATTCCAAATTTCATCGAATAAGCATATACCTTTTATCTATGAAATTATTCCAGCTAATATTCATTGTAACTTTTAATGTGCAATCACTATAATGTTTGCGTGGCCTTTTTTTCAAAAATGAATAATAATTGACACGAAGAAAAAAATTTGAAATGAGAATTTGGAGTCTATAGGAGCTATAGCTTGGAAATTAAAAATTTTGATTGTTAATACCCACCCCTGCAACCCTCTGTGAGGTGAGATATCGTGAAATTTGTTTATAGATTATTTCTACATCTCTTACAAAAGATTCCTACCAAAATTGGAGTTGATAGGAGCTACAGTTTAAAAACTGGAGTTTTTCATTGTTAACGCCCCCGCGAACCCCTTTGGGGGTGGAATTTTTTAAAATTTGTTCTTAGCTGACCTCTACAGGGCAAAAGTATAATTCCTACTAAATTTCAAGTTTCTAGGTCCGATGGTTCCCGAGATATCGTGATGAGTCAATCTATCTATAGAACAGCTCCTATATATATCACACAGAATTTACCATCTTATTTTTAATCATTTAAATCAGTATAATCATTTAACAATATCAACATTAATATTTATGTTATATTTATCTATTTTATGATATAATGGAGTTCATCCTTCATGATCATTCCAATACATATTAACTATTTCAGTTATTAATGATTTAGCTATTCTTTCTTTAAAAAAGTATGATTATGAATTCCTACTGTCCCAACAATCAATCGATAAAAATCGATGTATTTGCCTAACATTGTATAGAATAATACTGTTGAATAATAATTGTATAGAATATTAATATTTAGTAACTTTCTACTTTTATTCTAATCATTCCTCTGAATTTAGTTTACAACCGAATTTATTATTACAATTTATTCATTTTAACAGTTGTTTTAGCAATGGTAACCATTGCAACTGTGACCATGGCAACGGTAACCATGGCAACGGTAACCGTGGCAACGGTAACCATGGCAACGGTATCCATGGTAACGGTAACCATGGAAACGGTCGCTATGGCAACGGTATCCATATCAATGGTAACCATGGCAACGGTTGATTAGCGTGGGTGGTTGCGCTGGGGTGTGGGGGGGTGAGTTCTATAATTGATGGGTGCCACTTGATGGGTTTCTTAGATTGGCGAATCAAAATGACATTTTCTAAAAAAAAAAGAGAGAGATATAGGGAAGGGGGAAGAAGTCACGGGAGGGGAGGGGAATAATGAGAAGGAGGGGAGGGGAATAATGAGAGGGAGGGGAGGGAGTAGCATACGTGATGGTAGACGAAAAATTCATTATAGCTAGGAATTGCGTAAAATCCGTTCTTAGTGAGCGTCTACATCACGAATGGAGTAAGTATGCTAAATTTCAAGTCAATCGGGCGAATAGTTTCGGAGATCTCGTGATGAGTGAGTGAGTGGTATTTCGCTTATATATATATATATATATATATATATATATATATATATAAAAGTTGGATTAGTTACACGATTTATAACTCAAGAACGGCTGAAGCTATCGAGATATGACTGCTACTATTAGACGCAAAATTTTTCGTAGATGGTTATAGGTTACTAATTTGTTGGATGCTATCAACCCTATCTCATTTTTCTTACGATTTAGTATTATAAACAATTTTCTCCTCTAATAAAAACAAAAGACTCTCATTTTTCAGTCATTTGTTTTTAATACGATTTTCTTTTATTTTTCTTAGAAAACCTTTATAATGTTTGATTTATTTAACGTCATTTAAAAAAGTTTAAGGAAGAATCCTAGCGGTTTCACCGCCACAGTTATAATAAGGCCAATTCACGGTCAAACATCAGTGAAACATTAGTCTATATGAAGTGATTTGACGGTCTTTATCAGGTGTCATTGTGAATAATTTTGACTGTTGATTTATCGACAAGATCCGAGAAATACCTTTTTCTGCGGGTGAACTCACAGTAATTTTACCGACAATTGACTATTAATTCACCCTTATAGAACTAACAAGAAACAAACATAAAACTAGCTCATTACGGTCGATTCACCGTCTCATTATAGGAATCCGATGTAACAAAATAGGTGTAGAAAAAAAATCAGTGTAAAATCACATCGCCCTGACCGGGAATTGAATTCGGATCATCTGATTGAAAGTCAAGAGATTTTCGTGTTATACTATCCTAGACGTGATTGAAAAATGTCTTTGGATCACCATCTATTTTGTAGATATTTGATGTTGTTTTGATAATTAATTCTATTTCACAAATTCTAAATAATAACTCATTCTCTGAATTTGTCACCTAACATGAATGCATTCAATTTTATTAACTATAAAGAAATCTTAATTTAAAATCATGAGTCCATGTTAAATTTAAGATTTCATGAAAAAAAAAATCTTAAAATTTTACAAAAATTTATAAAAAGTTTTTTTTTTTTAATAATGTCAAAAATTGTAGTGACTGAATCTTTTTTCAAATTATTTTTTATTAACTATTTATTTGAATTTTATTTGTCTCATATATTATTGTATGGAATTTTTTTATAATTACAAATCAAACTTATATTCACTCAGCAATTTATAAATCTTCTACTTTACCGTCACTATCTTCTTTACCGCCATTTGACCTCAAATTGACCCGCAGGCTACGCTAGCCTATCCACGCTGGATTCACCACCGAAATGCTTCTGGAATAACTGAACTTAGCGGGAAGTTGCAGGGATGATCTTTAGGGTCAACCGTTTTCCAAATTTTTTTTTTATGTAACTCTTGAATTTTTTAGCTCACATAGCTCAAAATCGATAAATTAGAAGATTTTTGAGTGCTTCAAAGTTACAAAAAAAGCGAGAAGTTCCAGAAATTACCTACTCTTCAACCGCTTTCTAGATTTTTTTTCAAAATGGAATACCTACTGAACCAATGATAAAAAAACTTCACAATTTACGTGAAAGAGATTTTTGATGAATACTAAAAAATATCCAAAAATTACAAAAATAGCATATTACACACCGAGGGAAGTAAAGTAAGAAATGTCTCAGATCACATGTACATAGATAAAAAAATTAGGAAAACGGTTGATCCTGAAGGCCATCCCTGCAACTTCCCGTTACTTTCGTAATTAAGCACTCGAAATTGCACTTAATATGTTTTTGAGCTCTTCGAACTTAAAAATCTAATTTTCGTGTAGTTATGAGCTCTCCGAGCTTAAAAGTTTGATAGGAGTTTAATAAATCACCATTTTTTAAATTTTCAAACCGCAATAACTTTTGAATGAATGAATCGATTTTTACGCGGTTAGCGGCATTTGACGCAGTTTTTTAAATTCTATGATATACTTTGAAACAAAAATTGATTACACCAGAAATTTCGGTGTAATCCGAAAAAAACACTTTTTGTCAATTTTTTTCGTCAACGATAACTCACGAACGAATCAACCGATTTTGACCGGCTTGGTGGCAATCAACGTGGTTTTTCGATGTTAAGAGCTGATTAGTTTTTGGAATTGATCGGTCAAGCCGTTTGAAAGTTATTAAAAAAAAACACATTTACAAAAATTTTTTTTCATAGTTTTTTTGAGATTTCGGAAAATCGACCGGTCCGAATCGGTCTAAACCATATTGAAAATCTAAGTTCAGTCAAGCCCTTTCGATTGACGTCAACCGCGATAGAATCGGTGAAGTCGCTTAAAAGTTATGAGAGGTTTATCTACACCCCCCCCACACACACACACACATACAGAAAACTCGATTTTAGCAAAACGGGATGGAAACAATAACTTCCCGATTTTTAAAAATCTTCGATTTTCTTAGCGGGAAGTTAAAAATTTCTTAAACCAAGAAAATTGTAAGGAAGATCGAAGTTATTTTGGAGCAGGAAGAAATTTTCTTGGGTTAAAAAAATTTATTTTCGTTCAAGAAATTTTAACTTTATTCAAAAAATTTTCAATCTTCCTTCAGATTTTCTTTGATTTAAGAAAATTTACGCTCGACTCAAGACTTTTTTTCTTTCTGTGTAATTAATCTAAAAATTAATCTAAAATTGTCCTCCGCTCGGACTTAAACACGGAGCGTAACACTCTCTAAGCCTAAACCTAACTGACTACTTTATACTACGCATATAGTTGTTTTCACGACAACTGTACATTCTTTAAATATATGAAAATTCTCATTTAATCCTCATACTCCTCGATGAGAATTCTGAGGTTTTCGTTCGGACTTGAAACCTACTAAATAAATCATGCTGTTTCCCAATTACGAATTTTTTATCTCGAGGAGTCTTTTCACATGATTTGTTTCACTATTGTTAATAATAAATTTTTTGAGAGGATTGTCAATTATTACTGCTTTTACTATCCGTAAACAAAAAATAGCTTCACTCAAATTAACTAAAAATTATGTCTATTAAGTTAACAAATTTTTGTGACAAGAAGATAGATCAAGAAAATATTAATTACATTGCTACTCCTTACATACTTTTACTCATGACTTTTTTCGAATATTGTACTCATTTTTCAATAATATTTTAAAATTTATGTGGTCACCATAAATGAAACCTTTGTTCAAACAAATTAATAGTTTTTGTTTAATATTAGTTTAGTTTTTTATGGAAATCTTACGAAAAGTTTTTGAGTTACAATTAAGTATACATGAAAATATTTTTCTTTTCTTCTATAGTGCAATTAATAACCTTTTTTTTTCTAATTCTAACGTTAAAATTAAATATTTCCAAAACTGAGCGATGCAGCAATCTCAGTTTTTACAAATCAATGCAAAATTATTACTACTAGAAATTTAAATAGTGCGCTACGCGCGCGCCTAAACTTTAACCAATAAAGAATCGTGGCCCGATTTTTGCGAGTTTCGACCTTTGACTAACTTGAAGACTTTTATGTATTTTAATTTAGAGGAAATGTACTCTTAAGAAATGCAAAAAAAATCGACTTTTGTTCTGATTGCACCTTTAACCTTTTTATCTAAAATCATTTAATTGTTTCCATTTCTATCTTCTTTTGAGAGTATAAGACTTTTAAAAATCTAGTCGACTTTAAGACATGATGGACTCTTAAAATACTGAAGTGTGACTGAATTCGAAAATTCTTAAATTAACGCTAATTATGAAAAACTTAATTGTGATTGAGAAAAAAAAACAGATTGAAAAATGTAAAATGTAAATAAGCATTTGTATTGATGAATCAAATGGATTCATCAAAAATCATTCAATGGATTTGGTTTCAATAAACGTTTCAAATTTTTTACAGCATTTGAAAAAATTAATTATAATAGCTGATTAACTACCCCTACAAAGTTGCCGATGCTCAACAATTTCTGTTCATTGGCCAAGTATTGGACAAGGCACGGCAGCTAATGCTCGGCCACGTATCGGCGTTTTGTATCGGCCTAGCTTCGGTAAACCATCGGCTTTAATGTTCGGCCAAGCATTGGCGTTTTGTACTGGCTGAGTCTAGGTAAACTATCGGTTACCGCACGATATTTATTATAATATAATGGTATGTGATTTGATTATCAGCCATTGCTTGGCCGATGCTTTGGCTAATTATTTATACACTTGAAAACAATCAATACGTACTAGTATTAGTATCTTGTATCATTGTTTTCAATTTTTTTAAATTTAACGTTGGACCAAATTATAAACTAATATTTACTAAAAATTAGTAAATCGATTTTTAAAAAATATCTTAAGACATTTTTTTAGAAAAAAACAACAATTTAAATTATTATAACAATATTTTCTTTTTATAAGTATTAGATTGATAATTTTTTTCAATATTTTTATTATTTAATAAGCTTAGTAACATTAAATCAACAATTGTTTCCATTAAAATAGATTTAATAAGTTAATAAATATTTTTTTGGCGGACTTTTAGGATAAATTTTTACATTAACTAATGAGTTAAACCTGTTTCTTTTAGTCATTTGTATTCAAAAAAAATATATATATTTCAGCAAAAAACCAATGATTTTTAATAAATATATTTATTTACTAATAAATCATTTGTTTCTAATTAATTTGTAACTTTTTGCTTAAGAAATGAAAAGTTTTAAAAACTGAGAAGTTATTTTTTATTATAAAAATTCAGAAATTGTTCAATTATGAAATAAATTTGAAAAATTCATAACAACAATCAAGTTAACTCAATTATACTGAGAAAAATTGATTGTTGAACATTGAAATAGTTAATAGTTAATCTAAGAACGTTACACTCAGATCAGTTAGCAGCACCCGTGACGCCGCTCGAGACTTCCACGCAGATGGACCTGGTTTAAATCCCTTCGCATTCGAGTTTTTTCAGAATAAATTTCTATCAACCAGTAACCCATTACCTCAAAATGATAATAATTCAAAAATAAACAACAAAAATAAACTTTTTTGGATTATTTTAGCTTAAATTGGATTCTTTGCCGATGCTTGGCCTATGCTCGGCCAATGCTTGATTACTCTGTTCGGCCGACGCTCAGTCGCCTATATCGGCTTGATGTTAACATCCGATGCTCACCCAGTCTTGGCCTAACGATATTTCACGATACTCGGCCGATACTTAAAGATCGGGTGCCAGTCTTGGCCCAGTATTGGGTCGATCTTTATTTTTTGTGTGGGTATTTAAGTTGCTTCAAAAAATCATTTAATTATTGAGTATCTACGATCATATCAGCACGTTTACGGACCTAATTCAATTTTTCGAACTTGAAGGAATATTTTGTCCATTGGTCACTGAGAATTGATTATTCGTTACTTAATAAAATAACAAATATGTATTTAGATTTTTATTGATATTATTCATTATCTATTAGGTACTTGGTAATATGACTCAGTTACATTTGCATGACTTAAGCGTGAGCGTAGGTATTGCTCTATTCTCGTCTAAAAATCAAGATCCCGGGTTTTGTCTCATTAATTTCTACCCTACAGATGTAATATGCAAACAAACTGTCAGATGAAAAAATATTAATAGATCATTTAACAATTTTTTTTTTTTTTTGATTTTTTTCTAATAACTATTTTTACGTAAAGTGGTGAGATATTTTTCATGTTATATGTTAATTTGTAAATATAACTTAAATTTTTTTCGGTGAAGCAAAAATTTTTTAAGTCCAAAATATAACTTTCCACTGAATGAGACTTTTGAGGTTGTAGTGAGGATTCTGAATCAACGAGTGGTTCACATTAAGACCTTAAAATCCTCAATGAAGATTTTGAGTATTAAAGTAGACTTAATTTCTGTGCGGCAAATAAAACATCAAAGGAGTTGAAGCTTCTGAGGTTAAAACTAGGATTTGTTTTTTGACTCGGGTAGACAATTCAAAAATTGTAAAGCAAAAGATACATTTTCAAACAACAATAACTGCTATGTAAATATCAAAAAAATGAACAAAATTATAATACCACCCCGGCGTCCAACAGGTTACTTAAAAAAATACAAGGTAACCAGAATCTGAGAATATTTTATAATTTATTTGTTTCTGTGTACACTATGTATACAACGTGTACACACCTTTTATCAGTGTCATTTGGACACTTTGTACACACTATGTATGCGCGGTATATTCACGAAATGTTCGTAGTGAAAATAGAATATAATCAGGGTGTATCTGCGATTATCAGAAATGGAGAGGAACAATATTTTTTTTAATTTTTCAAAATGTTTAAAAGAAGACAAAAGTTATTTCCAATCTTACTGTACAAAAATTTCATGGGGAAAAAAAGTACTTCGTGTAAACACAGTAGACACATCCTTGATACACGGTTAATATAACTGAAGCTTATGCTGTGTATAAAGGGGCTAAATATACGACGTACCAATGATATGCATCCATGGTGTATACTGGGCGAAACCATTGTCATAAGTGTAATAATCATTCGCATTATAAGTTTTTATACATCAGAAGAAAGAATAATCAATTAAATCAAACTTGTTTAATATAAACAGCTATATAAATAACATAGAAAATTTAATAGAATAAATCTATCAAAACAAAAAATTACGACTACCAATATCCTTTCAAATACATACCTTTAGCAATCAGCAAGCTGAGAAAAAGAATGAGAATAAAATACACATTCGAATAGAAAACTCGATTTCAACATACAAAATGTTTATTGACATTTATTCCAGAAACATAAGGATGAACTTTATTATATAAATATGATCGCGATTTTATAAAGAAATACAACAACAACATATTTGAAACTTAAATACAGATTTTAACTATTATTTAATAATTTCCAGTTAATGCCATTTCAAAAATGGCTTGAAAAAATTATTGATTCAATTGGTTAAGTTTTCATACACTTACAAAAATTATTATATCTTGTTTGCATCAAAGTAGTGTCTTTCATAATAATAATGTGTTTACATGTATCATACGTGAGGAATGTATTATTAATGATGTAAAAAATTCACCTACAATAAACTTTTTTTAGTATACTTAAACTAACTATCTTTTTCTAAATATACATCTTACCTAGTTTATTTTAATATTATATCTTCGGTAGAATATAATCTTTGAAATGTCTTTAAATTGACGAAGTTATATTCAATAAACACTCACACTAATTGATGGTCTTCTAATCATCTTTCTAAAAGATAAATTCCTCAGTAATTTTGGTGTAAAGTAAAGTAGAAAAGAACGGGGAACATCTTACCATTCTAAAGTCAATGATGATTAAACAAGTGGTGAAAAAGCAGATGCTTGACTTCCTATTTCTCGTTGCTCAGAGGGACTAAGATCAAGGAGATCATTAATGTTTTGATCTGACTGAGTTGTTTTGCCGATAAGGGCTTCTATGCTGAAACTTGTTTTTTTATCAACAGCACCAGAAGTTACAGAAATAGCAAGTCTGCCAGGAATACTCGTCATTGTCGTCATTGTCATTGGAAGTGTGGATGTTGTGTTATTAGCTAATTGACGAATATGTTGATGAGGTGCAATAATTGGTACAGGCTTATACAGTGGTGGTGGCGCTTCTATAAAAGCACTTAGTTTAAGAGCTTCTAGCGTCGATGGTGGAAAATCGAGGATTGGAAGTCGATGTGGAGGAGTAAGATAAGCATTAGAAGAAACACCAGGATAAGCAAATCCTCCAGAATGATCACCTACAGGGTAACCATTACGATCTCCACATATTGCAAATGTAGCCATTATAGCACGATCTCGAAGGACATAATGTGGTGGTGGTCTCTTATATCGTTTTCTTCGTCGCAAGAAGCTACCGTTATCAAACATATCTTCAGCTAAAGGATCTAATGTCCAGTAATTTCCTTTACCTGGATTTCCAGGCTCTCGCGGTATTTTTATAAAACAATCATTTAAAGATAAATTATGCCGTATTGAGTTTTGCCAAGCAGGAAATTTTTCATGATAATACGGAAACCTAGCCATTATAAACTCACAGATACCACTTAATGTAAGTTTTTTTTGAGGTGATTGAAGAATTGCCATTGTTATAAGAGCAATGTATGAATACGGTGGCTTGATTTGTGTTGAAGTCATTTTTTCTGCCGTATACGTCGGAGATTGTTCAGTTTTTTGTGTTTCAGATATCATCGTCAAGGTTTTTTTAATATTTCTATTACGAGATTTTACAGTAGTTGTAGCTATTTCTACAAAATGAGATGATACATCAAATCCTTTACTTAGACGAGATGACAAATCTTTTTGATCAAGACTTACAGGATCTACAATCATACTACTACTATCAGAATTCCGATCACTGTCTATGCCGCCATCACAAGAGGTGTTTGACATCACACTAGAATCCATATTTATAGTTATACTATGCTCACTTTCTTATCTTAAAATAAAATTTGTGAATATTAAAAAAAAAAAAAGTTATACATTTTATTTATTAAAGCTTAAAATATTTAGAAAAATTCGCGAAACCATGCTATTATTTCACATGATATCATTCAGTTACACCTAAATTATCCTCCACAATAAACTTAATTTAAACATCATTTAAGTTATCTCTACATGCTATCTCAGTGATTTATCATTCAGTTATTAGTTAGTTTTTCAATGATAACACGTTTTTCCTCATTTGGATTAGATTTTTTTCTTCATAGCACTGTTATTTATTTAAAGAATCTTGCCAGTTGTCAAGGATTTTAAAGAATGTTAATACGATCTAAATCTATGTGCAATGTATATATTTCTTAAAGATTTACTAACACTGACCTCATATTGCAAACAATGCTGAATGTTTATTTGTTTTAAACAATAACATTATTTATTACTCGTTTGTTATCACCACATTATAATGAATTGTTAAAGCTTTGATTTCAAGTATAAAAAGTCCAATTGATAACATAAATAAGACATAGTTATCATGCATAATTTAAAAACAACTGATAATTCTTAAAATCCTTTGTTTTTACATATTTTCATAACACTATTAACATATTCACAATATTTTTCATACACTTTCACTTTGTTATTTTCAAAACGAAATGATGCCCAAATATAAAAATAAATTACGTGTGAATCAGAAATAGCAGATGAAAAAACAAATCTGAGTTTATATGATCATGTTAGTTGTAAGAATGAGCAGTACAAAAGCTGATACTCAGCGAATTGATTTAGATTTCGTCACTGAGGGGCGGCTACAAAGGGGCGGGCATTGCAAAGGTTCCCCACTACTATAAGCCAGTTGTCACGATGAACAACCTCCCCTATTTGAATACAAAAGATTTTTCGACAATGGTTGATACGCACCGACTGGACTACAAAAAATAATACTAACAAAATATACATAAAGATTAAAGATTTAAAAAACTGTTCAACATCTGAAATAAAAGAAAATTTTTCAGCGTTGCTATGATTTATAAATAATTTATCGTTAAAAATCAAATTAATCGTTAAATTTCATCAAATGTGTGAATGATTTTCATTTCAACAGAAAGTAAATTTATATCCATGTAAAATCGTTGATGCTCGTGAAAAACCAACTACTGGTCAAGGCTAGGTTTCTAGTGCTCTGGCGAGCATCGACGCTTGTTTTACTTCTTGATATATGGTTGCCTTACCATAGATCGATGTAATATGCTCATAATGGTAATGACGTACAATCATTAGTAGTTTCTTGGCCAATAATATGGAAGAGTTTACTCGGTTCATGTACCCTAGATATTACTTCAGCTGTTTTATGATTTTTATTTACCTACTTTATGAAATTTTAACGAGAGGTAAGCATCGTTCGACGATTATACGACACTGAAAAAAAAGTTTTCTACTCTGCACTACACGAAATCGCTACTGTCACCATTTATACGTTACTATCTAGAAGAGAGTGAGGTTAGGAAAACTGTATATTAACAGATCACGGAAAAAAGTAAGCTGCAATAAATAACAGTCGATTTGTAATAATTAATGATCAATTGCTCAAAATTACCATTTCAAACAGTAAAATCGTGATTTTAATAATCACTATGTTATATTTATCATTGAAATGTTACAATTTATTTTTTACATGAAAAAAATACTATTTCAAACAGTAATATTCGCTAAGTGAATATCTAAAATGTTAAAGTATAATAATTAAGAATTTTGACTTTAATATTTATCATTTCGTACCTAAGAAATGATCGCATGATACATAAAAAGTATAAAATACAGTTACTAAATTTCTAATACAAGCAACATCAATACTTACAAAGTAAAATGGTAAATTTTAAATACAACGTTCAAAATAAAACTATAATTATTGATTTACTTGGACTGGTGAAATATATATTTTTAGAGAAGAATTTTTACTGTTTCAAATGTTAAATTCTCCTAGAGTGAAACCCCTTTCCCCTCATAGTATGGACTATATATGGAAACGGTAATTTTTACTATTTGATACTGTAATTTTTGAAGTGAAATTTCTTTATCGACGTATGAGAGAAATTTTATAACAATGTAAAAAAAATCGTCACGATTTTCGGTTACGCGCTATGTTGTTGTTTCTTTTTTTTTTTTTTTCTTTTTTTTATCAAAGATTAGTATAGATTAGACTAGATTAGATATTTATTATTTATGCCACGGCGACAATGACCAGATGGCAAATACAAAATTACATATTTAATAGTATATGAAAATATACAGTACAAGTAACGATATACATTATTAACTTAAAATTAATTAAATTAAATTTTAATTTGTTATTTCAAATTTGTGTTCTTTATTTAACTGAGAAGATAACTTAATTCAATGTCTTAACTTATTCACAAAATGTTTTTCGGTGACTTCATACAATTTTCTGATAATTTTAAATTTAACTGACGAACAATTATTATTACATTTTATTATAACTCTTAATTACGTAAAGAATAAATCTAGTAGACATTATTAATTCTTCTCTTCTCCGGCAGAAAAGCGTCAATTTTCCTCCCCCGTTGTGCTAAACAAAAATGGCGCTTTCCGCCTCCGTCGAGGAGAAAAATAGTATACAGCCCTCGAAAAGTAAAAAAAGAAAACCTCAGATCACATGTTTGTCTGAGGTTACATGTGATCTGAGGCTTTTCTTATTTTCCTTCCCAAGGATTGTAATATACTAATAAAAGCATTTAAAATAACAAATTACATAGTAACTTAAAAATAAAACAAAAAACAATTACACTGAAAAAAAAATTTCTTGAACCAAGAAAATTGTAAGGAAGACCGAAGTTATTTTAGAACAAGAAGAAATTTTCTTGGCTTAAAAAAGTTTAATTTCGTTCAAGAAATTTTAACTTCATTCCAGAAATTTTAAATCTTCCTTAAGATTTTCTTGATATAAGAAAATTTACGCTTCCTTTCTTTCTGTGTAAAAAACAAAAATAGGTATACGTACATCTTTTTTAATTATTCGTTTCCAATGATTTATTTATTCATTTTGAATTCTATACAGTCATGGAATATCTACAAAATAATCTGTCATGGTATAATTGTATTACTTTGAGAAGACAATTCTAGTTATTTACTCATAACTTGTGTAATTGAGTAAGTTATTAAATATCTACTTCGAATTATTTTTATGAAGTTATGACATGAAATATAAATATCAAAGGTCGTTATATAATTTTTGTAAGCTGGTTCACTATCAACTTCAAATTTGGTAGGAATCTTCTGTAAGAGACGTAGAAATAATCTATCAATAAATTTTACGATATCTTACCCCACAGAGGGTTGCGGAGGTGGGTATAAACAATCAAAATTTTGAATTTTCAAGCTATAACTCCTACAGATTCCAAATTTCGTAGGAATTTTCTGTAAAAGATACAAAAATTATCTAAGAACGGATTTTACACCGAATCACCTCTAATAAAGATTGCGGGGGTGGGTGTTAACAAAAAGCTACAAATTCGGTAAGGATCTTTTGTTTGTCATGTAGACCCGAGTAAAAACATAAAATAGCCGCAATAGCGCTGCAACAACTCCGTACTGACTCTAAATGCTCGCAACAGAGCCGCACCACAGCCGCAAGAAATCTGTGATAAAATAAAAAATTTATAATTGCCGCAATACCACCGCAACACGGCTGCAACAAATGTGCAACACTCAACAAATCAATCATATATTTTTCATAAATTTCAATGTAATTTATTATATCATATACCATGTAGACCACTGCATTATAATCGCATGTATTACAGTCGCATGCACTTGGGCAATAACTCATTACTTTATGGTAATTTTTGCAATAACTAGTATATTTGTTATAAACAACTCTAAGATTATTTAGTACAGAAGTTTGTAGAATAATTAGTTTAAAAATGATAATAGCATCGTAGAAGAGATGAAAACATTTTATACAACTAGTAGAACCATGTTTCCAAAATATTTGACCTATCAAAATACTACAATAGAAATGACCTACAAACGAGCACTTTTAACTATAAAATATTTTTATTACAATTAACATGAATTTCAACAAGTTGCATAATCTATTAATAAGTTATAAAATAAGGAACGGTAATTCGAGTTTCGTTTGTAACGGGTAATTTTTGAGTGTTTATTCTTTTGAAGAATAAACGCCGAACGAATATAAACGATACTGCGACACAAAACGCCCCCTTGCTCGAATCTGAAGCTCGCCGGAGTCCAGGGTAAAAGGGGGGTTAAACAACAAAATACAATCCAAAATAAAACCAACAGAACTCAATTACTTATAAATGGGGTATTCCATGCCAAATCGACCACTTTTGACCCCGACCCTTTACGATTTGGCCGAAAGTTTTCCATCCTTTTCTACCCTATAAAAAACGGTTCTCAGAATTTTTTTGAATTTTTTTACCTAACTCCAAAAAAGTTATGAATTTTTCAAAAAAATGGCTTTTTTATTTTCAAATAGCCATACCTTTTTCAAAACTAAACATTTAGGTACCTTTTTTTTTTTTAAATTTTTGTTTTTAGATGTACTTTCCGATAAAAAATATTAAAAAATTTTTGTAAGTCAATACATATGGAATTTTTCAGTTTTTGACAAAAATCAATGATTTTTCGAAGTTCGACATTTTTTAAAAATTTTTTTTTCTAAAATAAACTTTAATCAATTCCACAGTTATCCCTGTAGAACCCAGATTGGGCCGATTGCTCTTTCTATTTTTTTTATTCAATTGAAAAAATATTGTTAAATTTTCAAAAATGGAAAAAAATTTTTTTTCATAAATTTTATTTATATAATGAGATAAATACAATTCAACGATTTCACGGCATTGTATTCACAATTTAGAGGCTTCATCGATGACTGTATTTAGTAAGATTCAAATTTTAATATATCAATTAGATCGATAAACTAGGGATAACAATTATCGACTTACCTATAGCCAGTAAACTAGATGCTATAAGCTAGTATGTTTTGATTAAAAGTGCGGCTTTTTCATTTTGAGATCTAAAACATAACCTATAAATCTTTTGTGCAATCTAGTGTTTTATAAAAGATTGTCATTACATTTGTTGTATAAATAAATAATTTCTCTAGTTTATAAGCGCTTTTTTAATTTGTCTTTATGGCGTCAAAAAAGGTATTTGATCGGTGTTGTAATCCTTTTGAGTTGGAATCTCATTTTAAAAAATTGGTTTACGTCCGGCGACTGATATTATGAAAGTAACGTTAGGATTAGATGATAATTATTTATTATGCAGTTCATGTCGAAAAAAGCTTCAGAGTTAATGAAGCAACAAACAAATGCTCGTAATGATCCTAGTGCTGATGTAAGTGACCGTGAAGACAACTATAGTGACAATAATGACAACAATGATCAGGCTGATAATGATAGTAATACAACTGCCATGGATCTCCCATTATCCTTATCATTCCGTAAGTTTTTTTAATTATTTATACGTTACTTGAATACATTTCTAGTAGCTATATGTTTCACTATTATTTTTTAAGGTTCCATGTCATTTGATAGCGAACCCAAAGCATCACAATCAAGCTCAGGATCCCAAGTTAGCGCTGCAACTCAATTACCGATTCTTCAGATGAAGAATCGATTGATGACGATGGTGAAAATTTTCGCTCTCTAATTAAAATGTTGTATGATAAATTCAACGATAAAGAAACTGATAAGTCTTTGAAAATACAAATTTTAACATTATTACCTGTAAAATGGAGTGAGAGACGTATTTGTGAAACTATGAATACATCAAGACATTTGTCAAGAGTAGCAAAAAATTTGGTTGAAGAAACGGGTTTACTTTCTACACCTGACTCGAAATTAGGTATGGGTAGCGTAAAATCGATGTTTTAAATACACTTAAAAACTAAATTACTCAACATTTTTGTATAGGAGGACAATTACTGATCAGGTAAAATTAAAGTTGAAAATTTTTACAACGATGATGAGTATAGTGCTCAAATGCCCGGTATGAAAGACTTTGTATCAATTCGAAGTGATGATGGTAATCAGATACACGTCCAAAAAGACTTATCCTGTCTAACTTAAAAGAATTATACCAATGTTTCTGTGAAATAAATCCTACTGAGAGAATTGGATTTTCAAAATTCGCTTCTTTGCGACCAAAACATTGTGTGTTAGCAGGGGCAAGTGGAACACACACCATCTGCGTGTGTACGATTCATCAAAACGTGAAGTTAATGATGCTTGGTAATTATCAAATTAATTAATAATTATAAATGCGTGAATTTTAAGTTTACTAAATTACTGTTATTTTAGGTGCAAATATTTATTCTTTGACAAGGAACACAGAAAAGCCCATTAAACACTACAGCGATTACTTGAGCATGATTATATGTGAAAATCCATCTTTTCAGTGTTATTTAGGTGGATGTAAAAACTGTCCTGGGGTCGATGAGTTGAGTAAAATTTTACTAAAATGTTTTGAGGACCGGGAAATCGAGAATATTACATATAAATATTGGATATCAAAACCGAGAAGTAGTTTAGAAACTATTATTAAGCCTACAGAAGAATTTGTGGAAAAATTTTGTAGTGAGTTAGAAATTCTTCTACCTCATTCGTTCATTGCTAAGGAGCAAGCCCAATTCTTGAAGACATTGAAAGAAACATTGAAACCAAACGAATACGTTATTATTTGTGATTTTGCAGAAAATTATGCCTTCGTAGTACAAAATGCGGCAGCTGGTTTTCACTGGAATAATAATCAGGCAACAGTTTTTCCAGTCGTTATTTATTATACAGTAAATAACAAACTTGAACACAAAAGTTTAGTAATTATCTCAGATTCTAACAAACATGATGCCGTTGCTGTTCATGTTTTCATCGAAATAATAACTGATTACGTGAAAAGTCTTCCTGAACGTTGTAACAAGATTTATTATTTTTCTGATGGAGCTCCTCAACAATTTAAAAACTTTAAAAACTTTGTAAATTTATATTACCACGAAGATGATTTTGATATTCCTGCTGAATGGCATTTTTTTGCGACTGCCCATGGGAAAGGTCCGTGTGATGGAATCGGTGGTATTCTCAAACGACTTGCAGCGAGAGCAAGTCTCCAACTCGCGGTAGACAAACAAATAACGACACCAGAAGAACTTTTGAATGGGCTTCTGCACCGGATAACTTGCCGAATATTATAGTGAAGTTTTCCCCAGAAGAAGATTATGACACAGCAGTAAATGATTTAAATGATCGATTTTTGAAAACGAAACCGATTACAGGAACTCAACAACTACATTGTATAATTCCGGACAAAAATGGTTGTTTACTAGTTAAAAACTTTTCGAATTCGAATGAACACAGAATTTGTAAAATATTTAAACGACAGAGAGAAAAGTAATTAATTTTAGCTGCATCAATTATTGATCTTACTAATTACAGTCATCGATGAAGCCTCTAAATTGTGAATGTAATGCCGTAAAATCGTTGAATTGTATTTATCTCATTATATAAATAAAATTTATGAAAAAAAATTTTTTTTCCATTTTTGAAAATTTAACAATATTTTTTCAATTGAATAAAAAAAATAGAAAGAGCAATCGGCCCAATCTGGGTTCGACAGGGATAACTGTGGAATTGATTAAAGTTTATTTTAGAAAAAAAAATTAAAAAAAAATGTCGAATTTCGAAAAATCATTGATTTTTGTCAAAAACTGAAAAATTCCATATGTATTGACTTACAAAAATTTTTTAATATTTTTATCGGAAAGTACATCTAAAAACAAAAATTTAAAAAAAAAAAAGGTACCTAAATGTTTAGTTTTGAAAAAGTTATGGCTATTTGAAAATAAAAAAGCCATTTTTTTGAAAAATTCATAACTTTTTTGGAGTTAGGTAAAAAAATTCAAAAAAATTCTGAGAACCGTTTTTTATAGGGTAGAAAAGGATGGAAAACTTTCGGCCAAATCGAAAAGGGTCGGGGTCAAAAGTGGTCGATTTAGCATGGAATACCCCAAATACATAACTACGTCTAAATAAATAACTCAAAATATCAAACAGGTTATGATATAGAAACAAAATAATCATTTAATTACCAAAATCAATTCAATAGGTTAACGAAAAAGGTTACAATAAAAAAATACAAAACTCTCGTAGTACAATTTTTGGTTATCAAACCTCAACGACTAAATCTAACGACAATAATACAAAAAAAATGACTTCATGACGTCGGTCAACGCACGCGTATCAAGGCCCGATCAAAACTGGTCCGTACAAACAAACTCTCACGCATTCTCACTCTCGTGAGCGTCAAAATCGCGAACTAATATTCCAAAAGCTGGTTACCCACTTCCCAGGAGACTAGCCGTCACCCCTGGGCCTAAATCTCTACCCCGAGAGCGGATGGAGAGTGTCCTCTCCGCTCCAACCTACACGGCTTGTGATTACCTACCGGATTTTTGACAGAGGGTCAAAAATCCGGGGAAGTCAAAATCTTGTTGAGAGTTCAAAAGGTACTTACCAGTGTTCTACACGAACCAAGGTAATGTCCCTCCAGCTGTTATTGGTAGAAGAGTATTCCCTCAATAACACTCTTTCACAAGACTCGCTTTTCCGATCGCCAATTTTCGCTTTTATCAGTTTTTCCAAAAGTCACTTACAGCGAACCAGAATAATCGTTTTTGCCCTCTACACGTTATTTACAAACTATCAAATTAATTGGCATTCCTTCATTCTATAACCATTCGGTTCGTCAAATTCTGAGTTTTACTTTTCACATCGACAATCAAATATCAACAGAATACATTCCCATACTAAAATTTGCTCGGGACTTAGAAAATTCCTTTTATAAAATATTTTTCTTTTAAATAATAATCGTTATTTCTTTCATTTTATATCCATTCGCCGCTTTCCCATACTAAATCGGCTTGAGGCTTAGAATAATTTGGAAATTTACAATAATTTGTTTCCAAAATTAATTACATTATTTTTCTTTCAATAAACTAAAGAAATATAATCACAATAAATAATCGTCGTAAACAAAATAATACTTTTATAACTAACGAATTATTAACCCGTCTAGATATTCAACATTGGTAACTAAACTATTAAACCTTAATTGTTTTAAACAAACGATATTAACTAAACAAAAAAATAGTTTTAGATATTTATAATCAAATCTAAATTAGATAAATAATATTTTCACAAGTTTTTAGTGAATAATACTCTCAATATCGTAAATTATCATTATTAATAATTAGAATAATAATACTGCACTCATAAACAATAACTTAAATAAAGAAACCGGATTATTTACAACGTTAAATAATAATTTCTCGAGAAAATACGCCCGTCGAAGTATCAGGCGAACATGAATAACGAAGAGTAGGTAACTGCCGTCGTTTCCCTCCTTGTCCCTTCTTCCGCGCCCTACTCCTCAGCTGTCCTGTACTAGCCATCGGCCCTCTCTCTCCGACTCAGTCCCACTCCCCTACTCTAGACCTTTTTTCCGATATCTGGGTCATACGTTTGGTGCTTCAATTAAGCTCAAAGATGCTGTAGTTTTAAATGAGTCTTCACAAAAAGTTCTTTTAAGAAATGTAATTGTAACTCGTTTTTCTTCAGGTAAATCTTTTATTTTATTCAATATTTTCAGGTGATTAGAAACTTTAGTGTAAATTTGCAATCCAACATAACGAGAACCGTGCATGTAACCTACCATTTTGCCAAGCAAATCTTCCAAAAAAAAAACATGAGGTTATCCACAATTGACCTAAGTCTTTGACTACCTGAGGTAAATACCGTAAGCAGTGAATATTAAATGTTGTAGATTGAATATCATATAATGTCTAAAACTTAGCAGCAAATGCATTTAAAAGATTTTCACTCAAAGCAAGGGACTCTAGCGATATTGATTGTTGGTTGAGAATGTAAATTCCTAGGGCTTACTCAATGTAGTGCTCCAAATAAACTTTGTCCATAAAATCTTCTAAGAGTGAAAGTGAATAAAAAAGAAAAAAACTATTCCATTCACTTGCTCTCCAATAGTTACTGTGTGCTATAAAAATCTCGAGGCATTCGTTTAATCAAGCTAGGTGGTTGAATTTTCATCAATCGTTCATTAATAATATCTCGATGTGCGTATAGCGACCAAGGCTTATATCTATAAGCACTATCAAAATTAAGCAGCGTGCAGCTTTATTGCGGCGACCATTTGAATAAAATCAAGCAGCGTGCAGCTGTGTTGCGGCGATGTTTCAGCTATGCGAGTCGAAAATAAAGATTTCGTGTTGCGGCGATTTTGTCTTCTAAATGGCTGTGGTGCAACGGTGTTGCGACAGTGGATAAAAATTTGATTTATTTAAAATCAATTTTCATTTTTACTAGGTAAATTTTCAAAAGTTAGTGGTTTCATCCCGTTTTTCGAAAATCAAATTTTCAACGGATGTTGGCGTTTTGAAATTCTAGAAAGCATTCTTGAATGTTCCGCGATTATGTCCGTATTTCTGCATATCTCTCTCTCTGTGTGTGTGTGTGTGTGTGTGTGTGTGTGTGTGTGTGTGTGTGTGTGTGTGTGTGTGTGTGTGTAGTCTCTCGTAACTTTTGAACGACTCGACCGATTTAATCACGGTTGGTGCCATTTGAAAGAGCTTGACCAAACTTAGATTTTGAATACAATTGGGACCGATTCGAACCCGTCGATTTTTAGAAATCTCTAGAAAACTACAAAAAACATTTATTTAAATGAGGTTCTTTTGGAAAAGCTTTTAAAAGGCTTGACCGATTGATTCCAAGATCTAAATAACTTTTAACATGAAAAAAAAACACGTCGATCGCTACCAGTCCGGTCGAAATCGGTTAATTTTTCCGTGAGTCATCGTTGTCGAAAGAAAATCGAAAACAATGTTTTTTCAAAATTACTCTGAAATTCCTAGTCCAATTAATTCATACTCAAAAATACTTTATGATGCTTCAAAAACTACCTTTAATGCTGCCAACCGCATGAAAATCGATTCATTCGTTGAAAAGTTGTTGCAGTTTGAAAATTCGAAAAAATGTGTTTTATTAAACTTCCATCAGAGTTTTGAGCTCGAAGAGCTCAAAATGACACAAAAATCATATTTTTAGCTTGAAGAGCTTCGGAACTGAAACCGGAATGTGTAATTTTGAGCACTTTACAAAATGAGCGGAAAGTTGCAGGTCAACCATCATCCTAATTTTTTGTTATACACTAGTCACAAAAATTAAGGGATATAAAAAAAATTCCAAATTTTTTGGTGATATTCAGCGAGCTGTAACTCCGAGGAAAATGATCGCACAGAAAAAAAAAAAAAAGCAAATTGTAGCTCCAAGTGTCTAGTTTTTAGATATGACCATAAAAATTTTTTGTCATCGTCAGGTCTGGAGAAATCGTAAGAAAACTACTGAAAAAAAATTTTTCGAAATTTTTTTTCGTCTTAAAAAAGGTCTACGGGCTTCAAAAAAATTTTTTCGATTGTTTCGTTTAAAAGCACTTTTAGTAAATTTAATACCCTTTAATTTGACGTAATCAAAAAGACTGTACAATAATTTGCCGCGGAGTTATCGTCAATCAAGGCAAAAAAGTTTTTTTTGACTTTGGAAATCAATAACTCTGGAAATAATGACCGTATAGGAAATCGAAGGAGGGTTTTGAAAACTACACAATATTCTCTATAAGAGAACGTAAACCGCTTTTGAAGAAAAAATTTTTTTTGAATTGAAAACTCGGACTGAAAAAAAGACAAAAATTCGCATAATTAAGGATACTTGGATAACTTGGTATAACTTTGGATAAAATGGATGAACGAAGGATATCGTTGGTAATTTTCTAACTTCAAAGTGTCCCCTAAAATCCCTAAGAAATTCAAAGCGCTGCGATTTTTTGTTCATAGTGCCCAGAAGCTTCAAATTCTGTGTTTTCGCAAAAATCACCATTATGAGCAATTTTGTGATTTTTATTCATTTTTCCATTGAAAAAAAAATTTTTTTCAAAATTCTTTATTTTTCGATCAAAGAGATTGATTTTTCAAGAAATTTGAAAAAAAAAAAATTTCAATTTTTTTCGAAATTTTCTCAATTTTTTTCGACTGTTGTTTTACCGCCGGCATTAGCGTTACCCAAAGCGTACCACGTGGAGGTTGCTCGGTCGGATTTACGCTTCTCACACACACGTGTGTGTGTGTGTGTGTGTGTCTTTGTCTGCGTGTTTGTCTGTTTGCAGCTGCCGAATGACCTCTGTACGCACGGCAGTAACTGCTCAGTACCGTGTATTGCCACCTCTGTTCCGAATCACAGCTCGTAAACGCTCTTGCATGTTGATGCATCGTCGAATATCACGTTGCGAAATTCCTTGCCAACAACGTAACAACGCTTGAGTCAACTGATGAAGATTGTGCAGTTGCGGATAGTCTCGCCGCAATCGACGCCCAAGCATGTCCCAAACATGCTCAATTGGGTTCAAATCAGGACTCATCGCTGGATGATTAAGCGTTGTTACGTTGTTGGCGCGGAGAAAAGTTCGCGTACGAACTGCAGTGTGAGGACGAGCATTATCCTGCATCAAAATGAACCGTCTTGCCCCCATGCGTGTGCGCATAGGCAGGACGTGTGGCTCCAGAATTTCGTCGACGTACCTATCGGCAGTCAACGTCCCACGAACGATGACCAACGGGGTTCTGGTATTGAAGGACACGCCTGCCCACACCATGACTGATCCACCATTGAAAGCTGTAACTGGTCTCGTAAAACCATCCCGATCTCGTTCTCCACGACGGCGCCAAACGAGAGATCGTCTATCGCTGCCATGAAGACAAAATCGAGATTCGTCAGTCCATAATACACTGGTCCACTGTCTACGACCCCAATGGTGATGATCATGAGCATAGGCCAATCGGGCTCGGCGATGTCGTGGAGTGAGCATAGGCACGCGATTTGCGCGTCTAGCGCGTAGTCCTTGCTCTCGAAAGCGATTTCGAACCGTCGATGCCGATATGTGTTGTTGGGGAGGACGTTGTCGACGATTGCGAAATTGATGAGCGATCGTGTGGGCATGCGCAGTAGGGTTTCGACGAGCTTCTCGAATGATAGCTCGATCATCACGCTCGGTAGTGATTCGTAGTCTACCTTGACCCGGACGACGATCGTAACTTTGAGTCGCGTTAAATCGGGCATAGGCCCGACTGATAACGGACTGGCTCACTCCCATAGAAGCTGCTACTTCCACCTGACTGTAGCCCTCTTGAAGGAGGGTAACAATGCGAGCCACATCTGTGGCAGCTAAATGTCGACGAGGCATATCAAAAGGTGCTTATCAAAGAAAAGCTTACATAAAATTCACGTAAGGAATTTAGGCTAAAAAGAAAACGTAAAATTCAAGTTTTGTGTGAGGAAAAGCCGAACTCCGCGGGGGGTATATCAATTTGTTTTTATTGAATTTTTAAAATGAGATTTAAAACTAAGGCAGTTGTAGCGGACAGAAAAAATTGAGTTAATTTTTTTTGACAATAGTGAAGCATTCTGAAGACGATAAAAAAAAAAATTTTTGATAAAAAAATTTCGAAAAAATTTTCGAAAAAATTGAAAATTTTTTTTTTTTTTTCAAATTTCTTGAAAAATCAATCTCTTTGATCGAAAAAATAAAGAATTTTGAAAAAAAATTTTTTTCAATGGAAAAATGAATAAAAATCACAAAATTGCTCATAATGGTGATTTTTGCGAAAACACAGAATTTGAAGCTTCTGGGCACTATGAACAAAAAATCGCAGCGCTTTGAATTTCTTAGGGATTTTAGGGGACACGTTGAAGTTAAAAATTACCAACGATATCCTTCGTTCATCCATTTTATCCAAAGTTATACCAAGTTATCCAAATATCCTTAATTATGCGAATTTTTGTCTTTTTTCAGTCCGAGTTTTCAATTCAAAAAAATTTTTTCTTCAAAAGCGGTTTACGTTTTCTTATAGAATATATTGTGTAGTTTTCAAAACCCTCCTTCGATTTCCTATACGGTCATTATTTCCAGAGTTATTGATTTCCAAAGTCAAAAAAACTTTTTGCTTTGATTGACGATAACTGCGCGGCAAATTATCGTACAGGCTTTTTGATTACGTCAAATTAAAGGGTATTAAATTTACTAAAAGTGCTTTTAAACGAAACAATCGAAAAAATTTTTTTGAAGCCCGTAGACCTTTTTTAAGACGAAATAAAATTTCGAAAAATTTTTTTTCAGTAGTTTTCTTACGATTTCTCCAGACCTGACGATGACAAAAAATTTTCATGGTCATATCTAAAAACTAGACACTTGGAGCTACAATTTGCTTTTTTTTTTTTTTTTCTGTGCGATCATTTTCCTCGGAGTTACAGCTCGCTGAATATCACCAAAAAATTTGGAATTTTTTTTATATCCCTTAATTTTTGTGACTAGTGTATTATGAAATTTGTTCAGTGCGTATTTTTAAATTGTTTTTCACAAAATATACATAAAATTTTCGTTCGAGGGGATTTTTGTTTTGAATTCCATTTCTTCTTCTGTTTGTCTTCTGAAACTAACGCCATCTATGTTTTTTACTCTCAACTATCTTCAGTATCTACCCATTTAATACCGTATTTTCAGTGTTCCTAAAACTGATCATCTTGAATACGTAATAAAATAATTCATTTTAAATAAGTCTTATAATCATCACATAAATTTATTTATCATCAATTAACCTACAATGAATAAAGAAATACGTTTTATCGGAATACCTCTACAAAGAATTTCGGAACGTAAGTTACCAAAAGTGAAAGAGGTTATGCGTGTGTTTTTCTACCAACTTAAAATTTTAAAGTATTCAATCAAACAAAGTGCTAAAAATTCAGTTGACCAAGTTATTGAACTGTGGAGAAAAATTAGATTCCAACTAGTGGAGCTCCTAATGCAGTCAAAAAATTTCTTCGCTATCACAGTCAATGGTTAAAATTACAAAAAAATTTCGATAAAAAGAATTCAGCGCAAAACCAAAAGGAAATGAAATTTCAGACTGATCTTGAACAATTATTCGACATTGTGAGCGAAAAATCCTTAAAAGTGCTTGATGATAATATTAGAAAGTTGTATTTGGATCAAAAATTCGGTACCCATAAAGAGATTCTTTCTAATAATGTACCTGTATCAAACTTAACCACAACTATGATGGGAATAGATGAGAGTAGTAAGTATCTGAGATATTTAATTATTATAAAGTCAGGTAGTAGTGTAACTTTTCATAGATGACTAGATGACATTTGACTAGACAATTTTTGGAGTCCTTTCTTAATTATTTGTCATCAAAATGAATAAATTCTATACATTTTCTTCGTTTAATTTATAAAACAGATCTTATTCCAGACTTAGATCAACCGTCTACCAGTCATGCGATTGTTCCAAGTGAAAAATCAGAGTCGTTCTCTACGTATACATTAAGTGGAGTTACAAATTTTGGATCTGATTCAGAGTATGAACCTCCAATTCCGACAAAACGAGCAAAACTTGATGTCTTAACTCCTGAAGTCATTTTTGGACTCGACCGAGCTAATGTCAGCAGTAGAAATGCGATGTTTATTATTGCTCCGGTTTTACTAGCAGTAGGTATTAAAATTGAAGATACAACGCTCAGTTATAGTTCAATTCAACGAGCTCGTATGCTTCAAAGAGAAGACATTGCTAAAGGACTTAATGACAACTTTAAGACACACGATAAATACGTTGTGCATTGGGACGGAAAAATGCTGAATGACCTTGTTGGATCAAAATCTGTGGAACGGCTATCAGTTATTTTAACTGCATTTCGTACCGAACAATTACTTGGGGTTCCAAAAATGAATTCTGGGACGGCAGACAATCAAACATCAGCCATTTTATCGACATTGAGTGAATGGGGTATTACTAATTATGTTAAGGCGATGTGTTTTGACACGACGGCAGTTAATACAGGTAACTTATCAATGATAATTTAATCTAAAAAATATTTAATTATTAACGTTCTAGTTTAATTTTTATTGCTTACTGAATTTCACTTTTGAAATTATTGAGAATTATTTACTCATTTGGATTTTAAATATAATCTACAATTTGTTGAAAATATTAAATTTAACGATAGTTATCTATTTTCTTTATACAGGAATTCATAACGGTACATGTAAGGCAATTGAAAAGACTTTGGGAAGAGAGTTAATCTGGTTACCATGTCGTCACCACATTTTTGAGATCATATTGAGAAGTGCATTTGAAGTATATTGGCCTGTGTCATCTGGGCCAAACGTACCAATGTTCGGAAGATTTAAAAAATCATGGGATGAAATAAATAAAACTAATTATAAATCTGGAATTGAAGATACTGTTGTTGCTGATATCATTTTGGATAAAAAAATGAAATATCTAGTTTAATTGCACAATCCTTACAGGTATGATTTAACTGCGATTTTAAGAAAAAAAATTTTCTTGTTTCTGACAAATTTTTAATTGTTTTTGATAGTTACTACAACCCCGAGATGACTATAAAGAATTGTTGGAATTGTCGTTGATTTTCCTTGGAGAAATGCCTCAAGAAGAAATTTTTTTCAAACGTCCTGGTGCAATTCATCATGCTAGGTGGATGGCGAAGGCAATTTACAGTTTAAAAATGTTTCTATTCAGAAATGAATTTAAACTTTCTAATAAAGAATTGGACGGTCTTCGGCAAATTTGTATATTTATAGTTACACTGTATTTAAAAGCTTGGTTTTCATCAACTTCTGCAACAACTGCTGCTAATCATGACTTGCAGTTTTTGAAAAATTTATTCGAGTACAAAAATATCAATTCATTGATTTCTTCAGCAACTTGTGAAAAAATGATTTTGCATTTATGGTATTTAAGTGATGAACTTGCCATTTTATCATTATTTGACGATACCGTTTCATTGGAAGTAAAAAAAAATATTGTTGGAGCTGTTAATACTCGTAACGGTACAGATTCTAAAGCTAAAAATTTATAATTGATAAAAACGATTTGAATTCATTAACGCAAAAAAGTCTGAGTGACTTTGTTTCTAAAAAGTCTTTAAATCTCTTTAAAATCTTTGATTTACCATATGACTTCCTTGATAAAGATATTGAATCGTGGCCTACTAATGACAGTTACATTGAAAATAAAGAATACTTTAACCAATTGAAAGTTGTTAATGATTCAGCAGAACGAGCTGTTGCATTAGTTAGTGAGTATAATCAATGCTTGACAAAAATGAAGAGCAATTCCAATACTTATTGCAAATTATCAAAGAACATCGAAAAAACTACCCAAACTGCAATAGAGGAAATTATTTACAGTAAAAGTGTACCGTTATGTTGAAAATATTGAAAATTATATGGCAGTTGATAATTAAATAAATAAATTCTTCGATAAAAAAGTGAAACACATGTGAAACACACTAAATTGAATTATATATTTAAAAAAATGCACTAATTTTTTGTTTTAATGTAATCAAACATGTCCAAGACTAAAAAAACTAATTAAAAAAATAGTTCATAACATATTTCTATTCATAGAAACTCAAATTTGTCTAAATTTCCTTGAAACTCACAGAATAAATTGAAATTTTTCGAATTATTGATCAAAAACTAGAAAAATTGATATGCATTGATGTTTGACGATGAATATCTCGTAAACGCTCAACTTGATCGAAAAATCATAAGAGACCATTTTTATAGAGCAGTAAATTTCCTACAAAACTATGAGTTTCATCATACATAATGATTTTTTTCATTGAGTTATAAAATTCATAAGAAATAAAAAATTTTCCCAAAAATAATCAAACTTTAACCGTTAATATCTTTTAAACGGTTGGGTTTACGAAAAAAATCGTAAGAGACCTTTTTTGTAGAGCATTCAATTTCCTACAAAATCTAAGGAACAAGATATTTTTTCAAGTAGTTGGAAGCGAGATATAAATTTTTCTATCTGATAATAAGAAAAAATAGAAAACTGTAAGAAGGAGGACCTTCCCGTTACAATTAAGAACTCATGCTTGGAGAGGCTTTCTTAGAGGTGTCTAGGAACCTATTTTTCAGAGTACCAAACGAAAAAAAAAATATTCTTTTTTTTTTAATCACCCTAGTATATACCTTGCTGATAATCCTGGTTATATAAACATTTGTCTATAAGGAGTGATTGTACGTTAATAGGATCACTTTGATTTTGTAATAGTAAATTGTTATCAGAAGCAACTCCTGAATTTGCAGCGATAGGAGAATGTTTGTTAAATATGTCTGGCATGGGATTAGTGCTAACTAATGATTCTTGATCAATTATCTGAACTGACAGATCGCATACAATGTCATAAGTATCATTGATTGCCCCAACACCATTTTCGTCGCTATTTATACTCGTATGATTATCGAAAATAATGACAGATTGCCATCTTATATCGCAACTCTCTGCTTTGAAATTTGTTTCATATTCTTCATTATAAGTTGCTCTATTATTTATTAAGGGATTGATTCCTGGATCAACATCTTCAACATTGTTTTCTTGACTAGAACGCGACCTATATTTAAGACTATCAAGGATTTTGGGTTCATGTAAAACCTCATTGCTCAAGATAATTGGTTTCTTTATTGGAGTTTCACCTATTATTAAAATGATTATATGTATATACTAAAGAGAATTTATGTCAAATTATTCAAACAGATATTCTACAAAAAAAAGGTGTTAATATTAATACAAACTTAAAATAGATTAAATTTATGTTAGCTGAAAAATTGATTTCGAATATATAAAATTCTAAAAAAAGTTGTACGTATAAAATTTCAAAAAATCAATAGTAAAAATAAATTAATTGTAAATATTAATTGTAAATGAAGTAAAAAATAGTTCAATTATACTTAAAGTTGATAATTGTAAAATAAATTAATGTAATTATTTGTTTTAAATACCCGTTGAATTTTTGTAAATTTGTAACCAATAATCAAACAAAGCTTTCTTCTCCACATCACCCGTCCATGATCCACTACTCGCTGCCGCATAAAAATCCAAAAGTAGTTCCTCTTGTAAATTTTTTTCAAACTCTTGTAAAAATCTTTGCTCTTCTGTAACTTCATTAGCCTTAAAAATGTCATTATTTTCAAATTTTTGTTTTGATTTCTTCCCCTTATTTAAAACATTGTAATCTACCGCTTTAGAGTCAAACGGATAGAGCCCTGATCCTCGAAAACCACTCTGAACCACGTTCTCAGCATTAGGCATATTATCCAGAGTATACTGAAGAACAAGAGGAAAATTTTCTTTGGTTACTGATGTCTCACTCTGCTCATTTTTCCACTTAGGTACACATTTTCTCCACGATTCCTTAAATGGATGGAAAAACGATATATCCAGTGGTTGCATAATATGGGTGGAATTTGGCGGCAACATAATCAATTCGATCTTTTTTTCTCGACAAAAATTTACTAATGGCAAGTTAAGATGGGATGAATCGTTATCCATGTAAACTATTACTGGAAACTCCGTATTTTCTTTGACTAGCCAAGGATAGAATACGTTTGTTATATATTCATAAAAGGTTTTGGTTGTCATCCAGCCGTTGTCCGAAATTCCAATCCCCCAACCATTTGGAGTATTCTCAATTATTTTTTTTGGTACAGCTCTCTTATAAGAGTACAAGAGCATCGGAGGACCACGAATACCATCAGCTCTGTACATAAATAATACTGTTGAAGCTTTCTTACCACCGTCAACAATTTTGTAAACCGCACGAGTCCCCTTTGCTGCCAACACACTCTCAGCATCAGGACACAACTGAATGCTACTTTCGTCACAATTAAATATTCGACTCGGAAGAATACTCAATAAATCTTTTCTCTCTAAATATATTTTATTGTTTGCAAACCAATCTTGAAGATCTTCTTGCGTTACTGCTGCTCGAGTCATACTCAATTTTTGGGGTTTTCGAATTGACAATTCGGGGTGCGTTCTTCTAAAGTTTTCGTACCAGTGTCGACTAGGACGATCGTCTTTGAATAGCGTTTTTTTGACATACTTTTGGATATTGTCCAATAACTCACTTTTGGTAACAGGCGCTCCAATCTCTGCTCGATGTAATATCCATGTAACAATCTGTTTTTCTTTATCATCACTCAAAACTGTGCCTGGGCCAGTTTTACTTTTGGTTTCTCCTGGATCTAAATTTTTCTTTCTCCCCAAAGTTGCAACCGGTACACCAAAGGCAACAGCAGCCTTTCTTAAAGACATTCCGGTATCTTTTATAGCTTTTAAAGCTTTTTCAACATTTTCTGTACTGTAATTCAATCGTTGACATTTTCTTTTTTTTGAATTTTTAATTACATTCTCAGACGTTACTACATAATTTTTTGCAGGATTTGTTTTCTTTTTCAACTTCGATTGTGTTGATTTTTTAGCCATATTTTTAAAAAATTTTTTATAAGTATTTGTTGTTATATAATCTGAAATATAAGAAAAATTAATATTTATAGTAATGTTTCGAATATTATAGAAGTTAATTATAAAATTTAAGTACTTAAAATAATTAAAAAATGAATTTTGTACATTAGCACCCTTGTGGAAATAATTCTCTGAAAAAACTCTTGAAAAGTCTTTATAACTCTGAATAAGACTTTTCGAAAGTCTTCACATCCCTAACTAAGTAAAGGAAAGACTTAATAAGTCTTCAAAACTCTGCAATACTCTTCAAAAGTCAAATTTTCCCTGCAATTTCGGAATTTCTCAAAGAGTTATTAAGACTTGATAAGACTTGTTCAGTTTTACAGGAAAAGAAGAAAATATTTCTTTTCAAAAAAATTACTTATCAGAATTAAATAAAACTATAAAAAGAATTAATGCATGTTTTAAAAAAATTTTTTTAAATAATATTTTCATCACGAAAATACTTTGATGGGCATCGAATCACTCATAGTTGAGCAAGTCAAAACATCAACAGCAAATGAAGTGCACTTGATGTTGGAAACAGATACTACTCAAAGAGTAAATCCAATCGGTATTTAATTTGGACTATCAAATATTAAAGTCAACTTTCTAGGTAGGAAAGAATTTTCTAACCACATGCCACCTATTAGAAACTAAGAACACTCACAGATTCTAACTGTAAATTCGTAAACTAAAATATGTTAGGTATCAATTAATTCCAGCAGATAGCGTGTGGATAGAAAATTCTTTCCTACCTAGAAAGTTGACTTTAATATTTGATAGTCCAAATTAAATACCGATTGGATTTACTCTTTGAGTAATATCTGTTTCCAACAGCAAGTGCACTTCATTTGCTGTTGACGTTTTGACTTGCTCAACTATGAGTGATTCGATGCCCATCAAAGTATTTTCGTGATGAAAATATTATTTAAAAAAAATTTTTTTAAAACATGCATTAATTCTTTTTTATAGTTTTATTTAATTCTGATAAGTAATTTTTTTGAAAAGAAATATTTTCTTCTTTTCCTGTAAAACTGAACAAGTCTTATCAAGTCTTAATAACTCTTTGAGAAATTCCGAAATTGCAGGGAAAATTTGACTTTTGAAGAGTATTGCAGAGTTTTGAAGACTTATTAAGTCTTTCCTTCACTTAGTTAGGGATGTGAAGAATTTCGAAAAGTCTTATTCAGAGTTATAAAGACTTGTCAAGAGTTTTTTCAGAGAATTATTTCCACAAGGGCATGCTGTCAGAGTGTTAGGTTAGATTCATAATTTTTCACTAATAAATGTGACATACTTACTAAGAAATATTAAATTGAGTTTTTATACAATAATTAGGTTCTCAGTTATACATACACACCGTTTTTTTTTATAAATTATTAATTACTACTCATAATTATGACTGTTAAAACTCACTGTCTCACTAACTGGAACTATAAACAAAATCATAAGTCCATGTTGCGCGAGACACCTAATAAAGTGTCTCATAAAACCGCATATGCAAGCAAATAACTGTACGTATTATGAGACACCCAAAAATTAAATACTTTTGTTAAAAATAACTTGAAAATACTTATACTCACTCAATTTACAACTCTTTAGCTTTCAATTAATAGGTAACACGTGAATAAAAGTCACAAAAACAATGTTTTTTACCAGGCTACAAAATTGGATACTCGTAGCTGTTTCACTCCTTTTAAAGGTCTGTAAGAGCGCAAATTTTAACCCAAGCAATTTCAAATATTTTTTTAATTATATCTATTAAATTAATCATAAAATTAAAGGATCATCTTAGAAACTTAGTTAAATACCGATTTATTATAATTTTTATATTCAATTTAACTCGATCTTTTTTTTTTATTTATCGCATAATTCAGTCCTGTATCATAAATATGGACACTGTCTCATAATAGGGCCCTTTACCTTATTTAAATAAAAAATAGTTGTACCTATAAGAATCAATAAGGTATTTTCAAGTTTCCAGTTCCTCATACGGATATTTTTAACTTTTAATTTTTGTTTCTCAATAATTTATTGTTAAGATACTTGTAATAGAATACAAAACTATACTGATAAAAAAGTGAACTTTTCACTCAATAGAAAAAATCTTGAACCATGAAAACTATTTTGAAAAAACTGATTTTCTTGAGTCTAGAGAAAAAATTCTTAAGCCAAGAAATTTTCTTTGGTCAATAACTTTTTCTCTTGAATCAAAAAAAATCATTTTCTTCAGAATAGTTTTAATAGTTCAAGATTTTATTCTCGATTCAATTCAATTTTCTTAGCAGTGTATTGATTTTAATTTAATTATCAACGATTTGACCACCAAACGTCGTGCGGATCGAAATAAAACTAAAAAAAATGATATTTTTTCGGTCAGAATGCAGCTCAGACCATTATTAATGAATTTCCCGATCGTTTTTCCTCCTAAAAAATTTTAGAATCTCCGTTTAAAAACTCAACATTTTAAAATACTATTTTTTGTCTCTCGTTTAAGCAGTTATTGATGAAAGTACCGCCTTTCAGATATCACTAAAAAATTTTTAAAATTCATTTGCTCGTTTAGACTTTTGACTAGTAGTCGAATTTAACTAATATTGAAAACTGACATAAGATTTAATACTAGATCATAGTGGTTTTTTCAGATAACAAATAACTATTCGTTGTAATGTATAATTTGATCGTAATTTTTGAAATAATTTTCTAAAACTTAATGAAAATTTTTATATTCCAGAAAAAGCATGACAGAGATGATTATAAAGAGCTTTTGGAATTAGTGTTAATTAGGGTGGGTAAAAAAAATCAACTATTTTTTTTTTTACAATTAATACGGAAAAATGGGTTACTAGGCACCTTAAAAAAATTCTCACCAAATATGAACTCTTAATTTTAATAGGAAGATCCTCCGCGTCGCAGTTTTTCATTTTTTTCTCAGTCCAATAGAAAAAAATTCATTCCTCATCATTAATTGGTCATACAGAAAAAATTTTTTTAAGAATTTTATAGGAAATTTAATGCTCTACAAAAAAGGTATCTTATGTTTTTTCC
Organism: Cotesia typhae; assembly: GCF_013202065.1. Taxonomy (NCBI): domain Eukaryota; kingdom Metazoa; phylum Arthropoda; class Insecta; order Hymenoptera; family Braconidae; genus Cotesia; species Cotesia typhae. Next base: position 701,179 of record NW_027423765.1, read on the forward strand.
GTAAACCTCACCATTTCACTAATATTGAAGATTTAAGATTGATTATTCTAAGTCAAATGTCACTTTTGTTTATGAATTTTATAACTCGACAAGAAATGGCTATTATTGAATGGGCAATAGAAATTTTTGTAGCAAATTAACTGCTCTATAAAAATGGTATCTTATGTTTTGGCGATTAAATTAATCGTTCAAAAGATATTCATCATCAAACTTTCATGTATATCGATTTTAAGAGTTTTTGATTAAATAATCGAAAAATTTCAATTTAATCTATCAGTTTTGAGAAAATTTACACGAAAAAAATTTTTTTTCATCAACTGAGAAACTTCAAAATGTTTTTCAAGCTTTTTTTTATGTGTAAGTATTTTTATCTACATTTAAAAAAATAAATTGTACATTATTTATCGCTTAGTTAATCATTTATCAATAAAAAAAGCAAAGTTTTCATTATAAATATATTATGATTTCAGTTTTAGAGAAAAAAATGTCCAATTAGTTATAAGAAAGTTTTTTATTTCAATTTTCAACTGAGCTATTTATTTTCAAACAATTTTTTGTTGCAAGTAGGGTAGTTTTTTCGATGCTCTTTCACAACTTGCAATAAAAATTGAAATTGCTCTTCGTCTTTCGTTAAGCATTGGTTATATTCACTTACTAATGCGACACCTCGCTCTGCCACATCATTAACAACTTTCAATTGTGCGAAAAATTCTTTATTTTCATTATAACTCTTATCAGTAGACCATAAATCAATATTTTTGTCAAGAAAATCATACGGCAGATCAAAGATCTCAAAAAGTTTTAATGACTTCTTAGAAACAAAGTCACTTATATTTTTTTGCAGAATTAAATGTAAATTTTTTCTATCAATAATAAATCTTCTTGCTTTAGAATCTGTACCTTCGCGAGTCTTAACAGCTTCGACAATATTCTTCTTTATGTTTAATGGAACGGTATCATCAAAAAGTGATAAAATAGCAAATTCATCACTTAAGTACCATAAATGTGAAGTCATTTTTTCACATGTAGCCAAGGAAATTAAAGAATTAATTTTACTGTACTCAATTAAATTTTTCATAAGTCGTGATTAGCAGCAGAAGTCGCAGAAGTTGATGAAAACCAAGCTTTTACATACACCATAACTATGAAAATACAAAATTGTCGAAGACCATCCAATTCTTTCTTAGAAAGGTCAAATTCATCTCTAAAAATAAACATTTTTAGGCAATAAATTGCCTTTGCCATCCATCTTGCATGATGAACTGCACCAGGACGCTTGAAGAAAACTTGCTCTCGTGGCATTTCTCCCAGAAAAATTAATGACAATTCCAATATTTCTTTATAGTCATCTCGGGGTTGCGATAACTACCAAAAGTAATCAATTATTCGTAAAAAATCAAAAATTATCCTCTACACTTAAAATTGTATTTAAATAATACGTGTAAGTATCGCTTAATAAATGAAGATAGATTATTTTTTTCATTCGTAATAATGTTAGCAACAATACTATCTTCAACATCAGATTTAAACTTCGAGTTGTATCTTCTACATTAACACCAACACTTGATAGAACTGGAGCAATAATGAACATCGCATTTCTACTACTAACATTAGCTCTGTCGAGTGCTGAGATAAGCTCTAGAGTTAGAATATTTATTTTTGCTCGTGCTGTCGGTATTTGAGGCACATACTCTAAATCTGAACCGAAATTTGTAGCTTGACTTAATGTAAGGGTTGAAGATGACTCTGATTCCTCACTTCGAACAATCTCATGGCTGGTTGAGGGTTGATTCAAATCTAAAATAAGCGTTGTTATTTAATTAATGGAAGCAAAAATATGGAACTCATTCATTTTGACATCAAATAAGGAACACAAAGAGTTTTTTATTTATCATCTACGAACATATTGACATTTATGATATAATTAATTAGAAAAACAATAATATACTATATTATTCATAATTTATAATCAAATTAATTTATTTTCAATTCTGATTGACATTTATAATAATTAAATGTTGTAAATACTCACGACTTTCATCTATTTCCATCGTATTCATAGTACTGTTTAATTTATTTGGGTTATTTGAAAGAATTTCTTTCCGGGTATCACTTTTTTGATTTGAATATAGTTCACGAATATTATTATCAAGCAGTTTTATTGATTTATGATCTACAATATTAAATAATGCTTTGATTTCATTCTGAAATATTATTACATTTTTGTTTTGGGCTGATGATTTTTTTCGCACAAAAGATTTTTGCAATTTCAACCATCGGTTATGATAGCGAAGAATTTTTTGTATTACATTAGTTGATCCACTAGTCGGAATCTGGTTGTTTTTCCATAGTTCAATAACTTGATCAGTTGCATTTTTAGCACTTTGTTTGATAGAACATTTTAACACTTTGAGCTGATAAAAAAACACTCATAACCTCTTTCACTGTTGGCAACTTACGTTCTGAAAATTTTTGCATGGGTTTTCCGATCAAATGAATTTCCTTATCCATATTTTCGATAAATATATAAATTTATGTAGTGACCGCAAAATTTGTAAATATTTAATTCGTTTTATCACATATACAAGATCATAACTTGTGGAAACACTAGAAATGCTGTAGAAAATGTAAACAAATAAAAACAATATAACTATAAAGAAAAATGTAGGTGGCGCTAGTTCACAAGGGAAACAGAGTAAATAGAATACAAAACAAAAATTCTCTACAGAAGAAATTTTCCCAAGGACAATATACAGCTGTAGTGGAAAAATTTTTCAAGACGTTTTGAAGACGTTATAAAAAAACAACATGATCGTGATTTCTAATGATGAAAAATAAAAAGTTTGGAATTATTGAATAAAAATTTTGAAAACAAAATTCAAATAATACTTACATTAAAGACAAAAAATAAAATTTTCTCAAAACTGATAGATTAAATTGAAATTTGTCGATTATTTAATCAAAAACTCTTAAAATCGATATACATGAAAGTTTGATGATGAATATCTTTTGAACGATTAATTTAATCGCCAAAACATAAGATACCATTTTTATAGAGCAGTTAATTTGCTACAAAAATTTCTATTGCCCATTCAATAATAGCCATTTCTTGCCGAGTTATAAAATTCATAAACAAAAGTGACATTGGACTTAAAATAATCAATCTTAAATCTTCAATATTAGTGAAATGGTGAGGTTTACGGAAAAAACATAAGATACCTTTTTGTAGAGCATTAAATTTCCTACAAAATTTCTAAAAAAATTTTTTCTGTACGACCAATTAATGATGAGGAATGAATTTTTTTCTATTGGACTAAGAAAAAAATGAAAAACTGCGACGCGGAGGATCTTCCTATTAAAATTAAGAGTTCATATTTGGTGAGAATTTTTTTAAGGTGCCTAGTAACCCATTTTTCCGTATTAATTGTAAAAAAAAAAAATAGTTGATTTTTTTTGACCCACCCTAGTGTTAATATTCTTAGATGGTACTCCGAAAAACGGGATCAAATTTAGAGCTCCAGGACCAAATCATCATGCAAGATGGATGGCTAAGTCTCTATATGCTTTAAAAATCTTCATTTTTAAAAAACAGTTTAAAGTCAATGCAACTGAAGTAAATGGACTGTGATATGTCTGCTTATTTCTAGTTAATTTCTACACGGTTTCATGGTTTAATGCACCTTCTGCGATAAAGTCATCTTATCAAGATTTGAATCTGATCAAAAATCTTTATGAATTCTGTTCTGTTCATAAAAAAATGTCTGAAGCAGCAACGGTGACATTTTCAAGACACTTATGGTACTTGTCAGAAGAGTTGGTCGGGTTAGCTTTGTTTGATGACAGAGTTTCCTTACATGCTAAGAGACAAACCGTAACTGCAATAAAAACGCGAGAAAGTAATGCTTCGAATTCAAAAAAATTTATCGTCAAAGACGTAAGCTTATTATTATCGAAAAACATCGAAGATTTTGCTAGCAAGCAATCTCTATTTTTGTTTGAGCAGTATCAATTACCGTATCAATTTATGGACAAGGATCCAGAGCTCTGGGCATTTGATCAAGATTATCTACATTGCAAATCTGTGTTGTCCGACTTAAAAGTTGTCAACGATCTCGCTGAAAGAGGTGTTGCATTAATCCAGGACTACAACTGCTTAACGAGAAATGAAAAACAAAAACAATATTTATTGCAAGTTGTCGAAGAACACAGAAAAAAATTTCCTTACGTTACCAAAAATAAAATTGTTGCTACCTATTCAAAGAAATATAGATGAAAAATCAGATATAGATGAAAAATCATCAAAATAGAATTTGTTGAGCCTGTAACTTTTAACCATCAATAATACGAAAAATCTCACCTATACAATTTTGTTGAAAATTCGATATAATAAAAAATTTATACTAAATTTTTTGTTCTATCATCGATAGTTCAATTGAAAAAAGTGAAAAATAATAAAAACAAAACTTTGTATGTGTGTAGCTTTTTTGTTATTGATTATACAAAAAAATGGTTAAGAACTTTGTTATAGAGCAACAAACGAACTACAAAATTGCCATTTAATTTTTTTTTCTGTATCCAATAGTTTGACTGTTAAATGCAAAAAACGTAAAATTTTCAAAAAATTTAAATTTCAAAGATCCGTAAAAACTTAAATAATGACGATTGATTTTTGACTCAATGAAATTTTTTCTCAGAAATTTAATGCTTAAAAAGGTCCAATCATTCATTTTACCAAAAAAAATTTTCTTCACAGCTTGCAGGGTAAAATACTGTTTAAACCCGTACTTTCCATGTTATTTATATGGGAAAACTTAAAGTTCGATGAAGGAGCTCTTAAAATTGAAATTAAGAGCTGGCCTTTTGACAGAATTTTTGTTTAGACATATCCTATCATATTTTGGGCTAAGAGTGAAAAAAAAAATATCGTCTTTTTTTGGCACACCTAATATATATATATATATATATATATATATATATATATATATATATATATATATATATATATATATATATATATATACACTAGCTGTTACCCGCCCGCTTCGCTGGGCATTTTATAAAATTGTATTTTTAGATTTAAACTTGAAATTTAATTAGAGTATTGTTTTGACTTTCACAAATTCTAAATTTCCTCGAATTAGCATATACCTTTTATCCATGTAATTATTCCAGCTAATATTCATTGTAACTTTCAATGTGCAATCATTATAATGTTTGCGTGGCTTATTTCAAAAATGAATAATAATTTACTCGAAGAAAAAAATTTGAAATGAGAATTTGGAGTCTATAGGAGGTATTACTTGGAAATCAAAAATTTTTAATGTTAACACCCACCTACGCAAACCCCTGTGACATGAGCTATCGTAAAATTTGCCCATAGACTTTTTCTACATCTCTTACAGAAGATTCCTACCAAATTTATAGTCGATAGAAGTTATAGTTTTAAAACGGAAATTTTTCATTGTTAACGCCCTCGCTACCCCCCTTGTGGGTGGAATTTCGTGAAATCCGTTCTTAGCTGACCTCTACTTGGCATAAGGAATATTCCTGCCAAATTTCAAGTCTCTAGGTCTTATAGTTCCAGAGATATCGTGATGAGTGACTATCTATATCTATTGAAAGTCTCCTACATATATATATATATATATATATATATATATATATATATATATATATATATATATATTAAGGTGTACCAAAATGTAACTTCCGTGTGAAACCTTTTAAAATTAAAATTTTGAGTTCCGCTTTTAACAGCAGCTGTGTTTAGGCATTTTCTGAGATATTTCGGGGTGCGAGGATTTATTTGATTTTCATAGAATTTTCAACAGGAGATTCAATTGGACACTTCCGACCAAATTTTGAATTTTCAGTGACGTGTCCAAACTAAGCTCCTGTTAAAAAATTCTATAAAAATCAAATTTATCGTCTCACCTCAAAATATCTCAGGAAATGCCCAAACACATCCCCTGTTGAAAGCGGAACTCAAAAGTCTTATCAAAATTTAATAAAACACGATTTTTTTAATTTTCAAACTGCTATAACTTTTGAATAAATCAACCGATTTTCTCGCAGTTGGTAGCGATCGATGTAGTTTTTTGAGCTTTATAAATAATTATGAACAAAAAAATTGATCTGATGAAAAATTTTGAAGTTATTACAAAAAAACACTTTTTTCGATTTTTTTCGACAACGATATCTCACGAACGCAACAACCAATTCTGATGTTTTTGGTAGCGATTGACGGGAGTTTTCAAGGTTAAGAGTTGATTAGTTTTTGAGACCGATCGGTTCAGCCAATTCGGAGATATTTAAAAAAATGAAAAATAAAACAACTTTTTTTTTTCACTTTCTTTGCATTTTCTCGAAATCTGCAAGTTTAAGTTGGTTCCAACTCACAGGAAATGTAAGTTTGGCGAAGCCTTTCGAATGCCACCAACCGCGATGAAATCAGTCAAGTCGTTCAAAAGTTACGAGAGGTTTACACACACACACACACACACACACACGCGCGCGCGCGCGCGCGCGTGCGCGTGCAGAGAGAGAGAGAGAGAGACATCATCGTAAAAATAATCAGGAAAGCTTCTTAAGACTTCCGAACGTCGAGATCTGTCGAAACTTTGATTTTTGAAAAGCGGGGTAAAAACAAGAACTTACCGATTTTTTGAAAATCATTGATTTTCTTAGCGGGAAGTTAAAAAGTTTCATTTTAAAAAAAGCGTGGGGTGCTTTTTAAGGTATTGTCAAAACGATAATAATTCTATTCATATCTGACAATAAAATATTTATGACTATTGACACCATGCACCCCACATTTTTACATACAATATTGAAGTAAATGATAAAAAATCGCCGAAAATCAAAATTATAAATGTGGGTACTGATAACCTGGTTGAATATGAAGAAAATGACATTATTAAGATGATCAAAAGACAAAATCAAATCAACATCAATGAATCGACAAAAATAGTAATAAAAAAGAAACTAATTGATGAAAACATGAAAAAGAACGATTATAATGGAAGTAGACCCAACGACTCACAAATTTTTGATTGATAATGAAAGGAGAAAAGATTTTGCTAGGACTTTCGAAACTATTAATAGGAAGAAATTGATAAATATATTGCATAAATTAGGAATTACTGGTACTGTATTGGTGTGGTTTAAGTCATATTTAAATAACAGCAGACAAGTAGTAAAATTTAATGGTTTAATATCTGATGAAGTCCTTGTTGAAAACGGAGTTCCACGAAGCTCCAAACTAGGACCAATATTATTTATAATATACATTAATGATGTTATTAATTTAATGAAAAAATAAGGAGTTTCATGCAAATTACTTGCAGACGATAAAAAAACTTTATATTGCTGGTAAAAATTTATATCAAATGAGTAATAAAATAAACTATTGTTTCGTTATATTGGCTGACTGGTTACAAGAAAATCAATTGAAAATTAATACTAAGAAAACGGTCTATATGGTATTGCATGATATAAGAAAAAAGTACTGTTTAGGAGATTGTAAATTAAAAATTAAAGAGGAAGGAATTGCTGAAGTTAACAAAACAAAATACTTAGGGATATATATTGATTGTAATTTGACATTCAATAAGCACTTAGTTGAGACAGCTAAATAAATTGCTAAGAAGTTGAACATTCTATATAGATTAAATAATGCAGTGAGCATTTACACAAAAAATACAATTTCCATTTTTTCAGATGTCTGACTCAAAGACTATTTATAGGGCTTAAAAAACTGCGTTGAGTGCCACTAAACGCTTGAAAATCGGTTCATTTATCTAAAAGTTATCGTTGTTTGAACCCAGTTTCCTACTATTCATTATGTTTCATTTCCTGGGGAATGGCGGTGGACGACTTTTAGTCTATGCGACCTGGTGACTAGTCAAATAACTACTTAGAAAGAGATCGAAACGTAAGAGAAAGTCCTTATCTACCGCGGCGACAATTACGATCAATAATGATCTCGTGGGAAATTCGATTTTTCTTGTTACAACAGATATTTAAAAATTCCTGACCTTCAAATTCAATCAAGTTTAAGTCTCAATAAATGTACCGCTTATCTCAGTCAATTGACTTGTTCTAAATATATCGTATGACAAATTTTCATTTACTTAAATGCATTCACACACACGCTCACACACATCCACACTATACCGGACCAATATAAATAAGTTAATATTTTTGAAAATGATTGATTTTCTATGCAGAAAGTGAATAAATAAATTTTTATTATTTTTCCATTTTTCGGTAAATATATAGAAAGTATTAAGAAAATTAAAATAATGCCAATAGTAATATATTTATTTAATGAAATACAAAATTGAAATCCTTTTAAGCTAAGCCATTGATATTTTGTACAAACACTGAAGACCAGATTAAACAAGGACTTCTATGCTGTAGCTGTTCTAAAAACAGGTGTTGTCTCCCACGATGAGTTTACAAAGGGTATATCAATAGTGCAATAACCCTTGTATTGAATAATGAAAAAAAATAAAAGTAATAGTCGATTTCAGTACTCGTTTATACTTAGTTTCTATCCCAAGGAACGCATGTTTGAACAAGATTCCTACATCAGGGATTTGTGCAGAAGCTTTAATTGCTAGCATCTTCATCTACGCATGTGCTTTGCACAAGATCGTGTCATGAAAAATTGACTCGAGAATTTTTGCATTTAATCGTATTATGTTTATATTTAATTTTTAATAATCTCATAGTAAAATAAGTTGAAATATCTTTACTAACTGTTCATAATTAAGTGATGACGCACCGACATTGAGCGTTTTTCCTTCAACGCTGTGTTCCTGTTGTATTGACTACATTCTAATTTGAGTTGACATCTCTTCATCTGGTTTTTCATACAAATACATATTGTAATTGATATAATAGCTGATTGATCTCATTTTAAAAGCGACTTTGGATATAAGACAAAAACTTGTTTTTGTTTGTAAAACAAAATTAATTACTCTTCCTATTTGTGCACTGACTACTGTTTAGGATTTCAGAAACAGTCGATAATAGCATCAAATTTGTTGGACTCAGATTTAGAACATTAACTTTTTCCGAATGTTTTCGACATCGATAACTCACGAACGATCAATTAAGTGATTTCCACGTACTTGGCATCAAAAACAATCCAAAAAGAAATGTTGAAGTTATGTAAAAAAGTTAAGAACACGGTTGGCGCTAAAGGCAATCCCTGCAACTTCCCGCTAATTTAATACTTGAGCGCTCAAAATTGCATTTATTACGTTGCTGAGCTCTTCAAGCTCAAAAATATAATTTGCGTGTCATTTTTAGCTCTCTGAGTTCAAAAGTCTACTAGAAGTTTATGAAGTTTACGTCGATCGCTGCCAAGAACGTAAAAATTGGTTGATTGGTTCGTGAGTAATCGTTGTCGAAAAAATTAGGAAAAAGTGAAGTTTTCAAATTTCTCTAAGATTTTTGGTTTGATCAGTTTGTGTTTAAAAGTATATTATAGAATTTTAAAAACTGGGTAGAATGCTGCTAACCGCGTGAAAATCGTTTCATTCATTCAAAAGTTATTACGAATTGAAAATTCAAAAAATATTGTTTTATTAAACTTATTTGAGCTTGAAGAGCTTGAAAGCTTGGAACAGCTCTTTCTTTGAGCTCGAAGAGCTTAAACTTACATATTAATTATATTTTTAAGGAACTAAACTCTCACTTTTTACTTAACTGCCGATCCTCTCTTTTTCTCGCGTCGCACTGACTGCAAGAATCGGTACTATCCTTGATGCACTCATGATTATAACGCTATTACAGTTTTATGTTTTTCTTTTAAACAAATGAGAATTTTGAAAAAAACAATCTGCTATAAAATAGATAATTGAAAAATCTATTACGTATAAGAGCGTTTTTTTCAAAATTCATCTTTGTCTAGAAGAGAAATACAAAGCTGCAATCGTAGGGACCAGCTGTATCAAAATAATCGTTTTTTTTTAACTTCCTGCTAAGATAATTAAATATTTTTTGTTTAAATATTAAAATCAATTGAATTTATAAAATATAAATATTTTTCTTCCTACTTTAAACGCTACAAATTTTTTACTTCGAAATTGCGTTACTTTTTTTTTCGATTTAAATTTATCGTACTGTATTATTCTGACGTGAGATGGAGCCACAACATAACTTAACAATAATTAACTTATTTTTTAACTTCCCCATAAGAAAATCGAAGATTTTCAAAAATCGGGAAGTTATTGATTTAACCCGTTTTGCAAAAATCGAATTCTCATCCGATCTCAACATTCTGAGGTCACAGGAACTTCCCTGACTACCCCCGCGAGGGTGTCACTATGCGTGCGCGCGCGCGCGCGTGTGTGTGTGTGTGTGTGTAAGCTTCTTATAACTTTTTCACGGTTCAACCGATTTGAATGAACTAAACGGGGTTCCAAAGAGATTCATCAAACTTAGATTTCCTAACCATTTCAACCGATTCGGACTGGTAGAGTTCGAAAATACTAAGAAAAAAAATGTTTTCAAAACTAGTTTTTTTGCAATAACTTTCAAACGGCTATACCGATCAATTCCAAAATCTAATCAGCTCTATACATTAAGAAACCACGTCGATCGCCACTAATCCGGTGAAAATCGGTTGATTCGTTTAGGAGATATCAGGAACAAATGAAAATCAAAAAAGTGTTTTTTCTCAATTTCTCCGAAATTTGTCATCTGAAAAATTTTTCTTGTTTATTCTTTGATTGGTCTTATAAAACTGCATCGATTGCTGTCAATCGCATAAAAATCGGTTGATTTATTTAAAAGTTATGGTAATTTACAATTTCAAAAAATAGTGCATTGTTAAACTTTCATTAGACTATTAAGCTCAAAGATAAGAAAGCGCAATAAGTGCAATTTTGAGCTCTCAGGTATGGAATTAACGAGAAGTTGCAGGGATGGCCTTTAGGGTCAACCGTTTTCCAGATTTTTTTTTGGATTCTTGTATCAAAATTTTACAATAGCCCCGAAAAAAAAAAATTAGAAAAACGGTAAACTCGGAAGGCCATCCGTGAAACTTTCCGCTAATTTCATATTAACTGCTTAAAACTGCACTAATGATGTTTTTGAGATCTCCGAGCTCAAAAATAGAATTTATGTATTATTTCAAGCTCCCTGAGCTAAGAGGGACAACTTTTCTATGCTTTTGAGCTCTTCAAGCTCAAAAGTCTGATAAAACTTCGATAAAACACAATTTTTCAAATCTTCAAACTGCAGTAACTTTTGAATAATTGAATTGATTTTTACGCGGTTGACAGCATCCGGCGCAATTTTTTAAGCCCCACTTTCTTGATGTGATAACAAATCGAATGACACCTCATTCATATTTTTCCGAGCCTTCGAAAAAATTTTGATCTAAAAAGTACTTTTTGACTAGACTACATAATGAATTTGTAAGTTTAGTTTGATCGAACCAAGAATTTTCGAGTAATTCTGGAAAAACACTTTTTTCGGTTGTCTTTCGTCAACAATAACTCACGAACGAATGAACCGATTTTGACCGGACCGACGGCGATCGACGTGGTGTTTTGATGTTAAAAGTTGATTAGTTTTTCGAATCGATTGGTAGAGTTGTTTGAAAGTTATTTCAAAAAATGCCGGAGTTATGTTGAAAAAATCTTTGTATCCAAATATTTCGTCGAGGATATCTCTCGAACCAATTAATTGATTTTTACGTTCTTGGCGGTGATTAACGCAGTTTTTTGAGCTCTAATAATTATTCCATTTCACCAAAACGATTCGAAAAGAAATATTGAAGCTATGAGAAAAAAACACTTTTCGGTTTTCTTTCGTTCACGCTATCAATCGAACGATTCAACCGATTTTGACCGGATTAGCAGTGATTGACGTGGTTTTTCAAGCTTAAGAGCGGATTAGTTTTTGAAGGAACTCTTTAGAACGCTGTCTGGTAGATTCCAATCGGTTCAATCATTCAAAAGTTATGAGCGATTCACACACACACACACACACACACACACACACACACACACACACACGCGCGCGCGGAGTATATATTACCCATACTTGTCGCGTGGGGTATAAGTTTGACCTTCAAAGTTATGCATTTTTTGATGAATTTTTCGGAATCTTATGCTTTCCATTTTTCTTGAATTCAACCTTGATGAGTATGAAATTGCAGAAAATTGTCTTTTCTACAAATTACTTATTCATTCATTCTTCTGTACTCTAACAGTTTAATAGAAAAACTAGAAATTTCTATCAGATAAATTGAAAAGCGGAAAAATTTTTTTCCCAATACAAACTATTCTAGTTCGCATGCTATTGGAGGAAAAAGAAACTATTTCCAAATGAAGTTGTAGGAAATTTACTTCGCGAGATATAATCACTTCTACAATTTTCCAATAGCTTTAACTATATCATAGGAAAACCTTGAATTAAGTTTGGAATTGATTGATCCACCAAGTCATATTTTTTCCTTTTCTAAACTCCTGTAAATTTTCTCCTAATACCGATAGAAGAAAGTGGTTGGCACGAAAACTGTGGAGAACTTTATATTCTACAAAAATTATGTCATTTAATGTCACCGTTTATGTCTGAATTCTCTCTATGCTACCTCATGGTTCCAGGATACCGTGAGGGCCTACAAAATTTCCATTCTCTATTATGACATTAATAATACAGAATGAAAATTTTTAAGAAAGACCGGAGTATCCCTCCTTAATCGTGCTGGAATGTCTGCAAAAACTTCATAATTTACATTAGCGTACGACATATGGAGCTTTCGCAGACGGTCGAGTATCAATTTATATTGAATTAATTTCGAGTGTTCTATTAGAACTGTCGATTATATGGTAATATTGAAAAGATCATTTTATTTAGAATAGACAATTATTAACAATTTTTGATTGAAACACTTTCTTCTATCGGTAATTGGATAAAACATACCGTTGTTTAGAACAGGAAAAATTGTAGGTTGGTTTATCAATTATTACGTTCTCGGAAATTTTAACCTTAATATATAATTATTTTAGTTAATTAATTATTATCCGAGGTATTTCGTAACGGAAATATCTCGAGATAAGAGATTTCTGGAAAGTCATCGCAGCCCAGTAGACTGAACAGTCTACGTTGTAGGATTTGGACTGCGTTGATGTTCACATAGGGTAACCTCAAATGCAACGCTGCTAAAAAGCATTAAAAAAAACTCATTGTAATAATTATTGAGATACTTTCTGTCTCCAGGCTTCATCTGAAACAGTGAGTCCGAGGACTTAGCAGAAGAGCAATCTCTACTGGTCCGAGGCTGAGCCTGCTAATTCCTTATTAATAAATTTTTTTTAATTGTTGATCAATTACAATGGATATTTATTAAAACCTCAACCCAGAGTTGAGAGTGCTTATCAGCGTTTCACCCTGGTTCCATCACCTAGAGCGCTAGCCAGCGTTCAGGTATCTTATCCTCTAAATATCCTAATTATTACCCTCAGGGTATGAGCGTTTATTAGCTGTTCCACCCTGGTGAAATCGCCAAGAGTGTTAGCCAGCGTTCAGGCACTTTATCCATCACCTACCTGAAGGCAGGTAAATTAAAAGAAATATTAAATCATTTTATAAATAAAATTTTAAAAAGTACTTCGCGGATAAATCAGTGTCACGACCCACCTGGAGTCTATTGACATCCTAATGAGGTCAAAATCTGGACTTAAATTATTTAAAATTAATTACTCCAAAATTTGGGAACATAACACAATTCATTCCGAAGTTAATTCAAGATTTCGTATGATACAGTTTGTAACAGGGAAAATCGAACTTCCTAGGGTCATTATTGACCACGTAATTGACGCCACGGTAAGTAAAGACTTTCCCTTACTTTTCGATTTTGACAAGTAGTTTCGACTTGTTACCGGGCGTGCAAGTCGAAAGTCCCCGCTACTGTCCCCGGAAAATAAAGCGGAGGATAACAATAAGAAAGTTCGAGAACCTGGATCTCGGGAGTTATAAAATAGAAAACAGTAAAGAGATCGAAGCTTTTGAGTCAGTAACACTTTTGAGAGAGTGGACTCTCTCACTTTTAAGTGATGACTTAAAAAACCGATAACATAGGTTCCGATGACTTGAATTCCTATAGCCCAGATTCCGATAGCCAAGATTTTTGATTGGATATAATTCCGATAACCAAGAATCCCGATGAAATAGAAACCGTTAGCCTAAATTCCGATTACCAAGATTCCGATAGCCAAGATTTTCGATAGGGTATAATCCCATTAACCCAGGATCCCGATGGAGTAAAATTCCCAATGCATCTGCGAAAAAATTTTTATTCAGATAGGTGGCGCTATTTGATTGCAGCTCATATTTTCCATAATACTTTAAGACTGTTTACATCAAACGACAGCATATTATAAGGAATAATTAAAAAAATTTTTAAAGTTTTAAAATTTTGATTCTAATTCCGTGTAGAACTAATTATGTTTGTAATTAATTAATTAATTAATTTTAAATAATTAAATTGAATGGTATAACACCAAATTAATAATGAATTTTTTTTCATTTTAAGATTTTTTAATTATTTTAATATAAAAACTAATCACTCAAAATTTATAAAATTTTATTTTTCAAATATACTATAGCTACTATTAACATTTTAATTTTTTCGATTAGTTCATAAAATAACTAATAATAAAATATTATTTTTTTAATTTCATCCAAAAACACCTGATAATAAAAAAATATCAATCTAAAATTTTATCTTAATAATTAAACTGGAGGTCACTAGAATTCATTATTAAAATATAATAAAAATAAAAATAATTAATACAAACTATTCTAAACAGGCCATTTACGACCAACGATTCGTCGAGGGCCTCCCCTCTTGGATTTACAGTGCAATTTGTAAAAATATAGATAAATTCAAATGTCGATAATAAATATTTTTTTCTAGTTTCCTTATTTTGAAAATAGTAGCTCAAAGAATGTTAAATTCTCCCTGAGGCACGCATTTTTCAGCCCGCATGACAGAGCCAAATTCTTCGAGCACGGTCATGTCAATAAAAAAAACAATAGCTTCTTCCATTCTTCATCA
Organism: Cotesia typhae; assembly: GCF_013202065.1. Taxonomy (NCBI): domain Eukaryota; kingdom Metazoa; phylum Arthropoda; class Insecta; order Hymenoptera; family Braconidae; genus Cotesia; species Cotesia typhae. The sequence continues at coordinate 716,261 of NW_027423765.1, forward strand.
ATATTCTCTGGGGAATCGGAAGCTTCCTCTTCGTCTTCTTCATCAGCTAACTCGATCTCCAGCCTGCCGGACTCAACTTGTTAAATCTACATTTCCGTCATCGGTCAAAGTGCTTTTGGACGAAATTAAAAAAATAATATTTTATTATTAGTTATTTTATGAACTAATTAAAAAAATTAAAAATGTTAATAGTAGCTATGGTATATTTGAAAAATAAAATTTTATAAATTTTGAGTGATTAGTTTTTATATTAAAATAATTAAAAAATCTTAAAATGAAAAAAAATTAATTATTAATTTGGTGTTATACCTTTCAATTTAATTACTTAAAATTAATTAATTAATTAATTACAAATATAATTAGTTCTATACGGAATTAGAATAAAAATTTTAAAACTTTAAAAATTTTTTAAATTACTCCTTATAATATGCTGTCGTTTGATGTAAACAGTCTTAAAGTAATATGGAAAATATGAGCTGCAATCAAATAGCGCCACCTATCTGAATAAAAATTTTTTCGCAGATGCATTGGGAATTTTACTCCATCGGGATCCTGGGTTAATGGGATTATACCCTATCGAAAATCTTGGCTATCGGAATTATATCCAATCGAAAATCTTGGCTATCGGAATCTTGGTAATAGGAATCTGGGCTATAGGAATTCAAGTCATCGGAACCTATGTTATCGGTTGTTTGTCATCACTTTCATGGCTATAGAGTTCTACCCGATAATTTTAATTAAAATAATTTAATTATGCCTAAAGACCTGCAACTTAACAATAACTAACCTTGACAAATGATTTACATGTAAAAGTACTAACCAATCTAAAAGTAATACCTGAGACAGTAGCGATCATTAACTTACGAAAATTCATTACAATTATTCTAGCCTCTCAATTTACCAAATTGAATGCAAAAGTCTTTCTGGAAATTTCTGTAGTTTGAAAATATAATGAAACGTATGCAGTAGTTGAAATTGAGAATTTTCTAAAATTAAATTTAGGCCGGTGGGCTGAATTTAATTGGAAGAGTTTATTTAAGACATTTAATTAATGAGTTTATTTAAGGAATTCAATTAATGAATTCGGTTAATGAATTTAATGAATAAATTTGGTCAAGGAATTTAGTAAAGAAAGTGATTAGTGAATTTAGTTAAGAAATTTTGGTTGATAAATTTAGCAATGAATTAAATTGGTGTGTAGGGGTCGGATCTTCCACCCACTTCTTAGTGAGTTAGTTATAATTATTTATAATAATAATAGTTATTATTATTTGTAATTATTGTTATTATTATTTATAATTATTATTATTTATTCCCGGAATTGCCTAACTCTATAGACGAGTGCGGGCGATGTGGTTGAGAACCAACCGGGCACGTTCGCGGGTAGCGGATAGCGGGGGACCGGTGGAAGAACAGGGTAGCGACCTCTGTCTAAAGAGGGATAACAAGCGACCCGATTCGGAAACCAGTTTGCAGGAGCTATAAGGGAGCCGGCTGGAGTAAAACCTAGCCCAGGCGAACCAAGGCCCTGCCGTGGACCAACTCCTCAAGCCAAAGGTGTGAGCCATCGTGCCGAGTGGCTGCATGACACATGGGAGATGTGTCGCTAACGATGCCAGTGGGACACCTGGCACATCCCACTGTATAAGTGCCTTACCTCGTCAGGCAGGAATCTGGCGAGGCAGACCAACCCATTGCCTACTAACTCGTGGGAACAAAATGAATGTGACCAACTTATAAAACATAAACGCGGAGGAAACGGGACCGAAAGGGACCGTGACTCCGTCCCAAACGGTACCTAGTACCACCGATACTCCTATCGGGAATCCTACGTTGGGGACAGAGAATCAGTCGAAAGACAGGGACTCTGAACCCTTCACAACCGTGAGGTCGAGGAGGAAGAGTGAGGCGGCAAGGAGGAAAGCTCAAAAGGATAATCCCCGAGAGCTAACCAACAAGCAACCTAACCCTGGAACCTCCTCGAACGGGAACAAACCACCCGGCAGGAGTGTGAAATCTTGCTCCAAAAGTCAGAAAAGGCCTAGGAGTGTAGGGACTACGGTTCCTACTCTTAAGCCTTGGGACGGCGCGTCTCTCATCGTTGCCGAGAGAGACAAGCTGCCCAGGCTCAAAAAGATGACGGCTGTTTTCCCCAACTCAGCAGGGGAGAGCAACGAAATCATCTTGAGGCGACTGTCCCACCAAAACCCCGGACTCTCCACAGAGATGTGGAGGATTTGGGACAGAAGGGTCGTGGACAAAAACCTCGTGTTCTCGGGGTGGGCGAGAGGTCGCTGGAAGACCTGACCAAAATGGGGCTTGCGCCTCATTTCGGGCTGGGTAGAGTTCGTTTCTACGACACTCAACCGAAAGCGAAAACCTCTCCTACACCCCAGGACAAGGCACCAGACGGTGGGACCTCCCCTAAAGAGAGGACACCACAGAAAGAAGTTGGGACTGGAGACAGACCAATGGAGATCGATGAGGTGGAGACGAAAGTCGAGACCGAAGGACTCTCCAAGGAGAAGACTGAGGAAACGATAAGTGCTCCTCATCCCACTCCATTGCAAAGCCCCATCATTAAGCCTCCCAGGCTCAATATCATGAGGAGCTCCTCCTTCGGAGATACTCCCCGAGATAGGGCCGGGAGACCAACGGACTTTGATAGGGTCCAAAAGGAGGGGATGAACCTGAAGAGGAAAGGGCTGCAAACGACCATTCCTCAATTCAGGGTCAACCCTCCACCCAAGGAGTCCTCAACCCAAAAGGCAGAGGACTCTACCCGGGTCGAGACGGATTATGGCTCAGAGGCCTGATCCCGTCAAGATCTGCTTCCTAACCCCAAATCCCAATCCCCAATCCCATCCCATCCAGACCCTCCCTGCATACGCGCATGAAACAGGAGGAAGCAGCTCAGTGAAAATAACTGAGATGCGAACCTGCTTCGCGCAAATCAACTTGCAGCACTGCAAAGCGGCCTCTGCGTTACTAAGCAGAGACCAAGCATTGCTGCAAATAGATGTATTCCTAGTACAAGAACCCTGGGTCAACAGGAGGCAGATCATGGGGATAGACACAAGGCACGGACAGCTTATCCAGTGTCAATCCAAGTTGAATCCGAGAGCCTGTATCTTCATAAACAGAAGACTCGAGGCAATCAGAATCAACAAATTATGCACTAGAGACCTTGCGATGGTGTCAACCACGATCGAGATCCAAGGGAGCAATGGGAGCATTACTAAATGTAAGGCCCCCGAATCTACACGCAGAATCAGCGGTGATCAAAACGGCGCTCAGACTGCAATTTAGAGGACTATGGAGAAAAGCATCCCCTTTCATATGGGCATGCAGGGATCCTGGAGGTGAAGGACTTCAAGGAGACTCTAACTCTTGGAGGAGACCGATGCCCGGTCAGATACCACTTCAGGAAACTCTATCAGGCAATATCGCCGACAAGGCAGGAATAGCTAGATAATGCGGAAGAACTACTGGTACCTAAAGGATTAGTCTGGTATACAGACGGATCCAGCTCAAAAGCAGGTACAGAAATAGGCGTATGGAGCAATGGACCTAGAACAGAACTCTCAATGAGACTAGGGCACACGGCCTCCATACTACAGGCAGAGATATATGCTATAAAATCCTGTGTTGAACATATCATTCAACATAATTACAGGAACAGACACATATATATCTGCAGTGACAGCCGAGCTGCAATAAACTCGATGACATCCATCATAGTCAACTCTAAGCTGATTTACGAATGCATTGAGGTTCTAGAACAGCTGGCGGCAACAAACTACGTCAAGCTCGTACAGGTCCCAAGTCACTGTGGAATCCATGGTAACTAGATGACAGATCAACTGGTCAAGCAGGGTGCTAACCCAAGCAGTGGGCTCCCTACTTGCCCAACCCCGGAGCCTCCGAGCTACATTAACGGTTATTTAGAGGAGTACACCAGTAATAGGTTTACCAATCTATGGCTGAAAGCCGAAGGCATGCACCACACGAGGGCCTTCGTACAAGGACCTAATAGTAACATAGGATCCAGCCTGATCAGCCTGAATAGATCACGATTAAAACTAGTTGTAGGGCTTATCACGGGACACTGGATAACAGCAAAGCATATGGGCAAATTGGGACTGACACAAGACACCCAATGCCCCAGATGTGGCAAGGAGGATGAAACACCTCTTCACGTGATGACAGACTGTGAGACGCTGGAGAGACTTCGCAAAGAAGTCCTGAAGGAGGACACAGATAGCATTAGTGAACTCCTGGAGACGGGGATAGGAAGACTGCTTTACTTTGCTAGAGAAGCGGGCTTAATCCAACTGTCTCCTTAAGGAAAAAATGTGACAGCCCATCAAAGGGCTCGGGTACAATAGCTGCACTGCTGAGTGCCCGGACAAATCACAAATACAAATACAAAATATTATTTAATTATATATAATTATTTAATTATCGTTAGTCATAATTATTAAATTATTTAATTATGATTATTATAATATTTAATTATTATGAGTATCATTTATGTTTATGAACAATTCTAATTATTAACATTATTTATTAGCAATAGTTAGTTATTATTTTATTATTTAAGTTGAAGTTTTTCTACAACGCTATTAAGTTGGAAAAGCGTGAGTTGTATCGCATCACCATAAATTATACCAGTTTATAATTTACTTGGTGATGCCAAGCAACTTATAGAGTCTCGTCTACTGCAAGAGCATTTTGGGAAATTTTGTTTTCTTGTAATTGTATTGCAAGTAATAAAATTCACATTCGCAGCTGGTGAGACCTTAATAAAATATATTGTATTAGGATTAAAAATATGTATAAGTTTATTTGTGAGAAGTTTAAGGGTTTTTCCCAAATATTCCCATAAAAATCCCAATAACCTTCCGTTTTCTAAAGAGCAATTAAAGGATTAGAAACTTGTGTCGCATGGCCAGCGACCGGGTCCTTGAGTTCACTGATTGCTTTTACATATGCTTCTACAGATCTTCCTCAACTATACTTCTACTTCTGTAATTTTCCATACCTTAAGAATCTATATCTATACTTATACCTACTTGTACCTAGACCCATACTTTCGTACAACTAAGTACTCCTACCTTTAATATACTTCCTCTATACTTTCATCGAGTACCCCCTACTTCTTGAGAGGTCAGAGGCCGAGAAGGACACTTAGAGAAAATCAGTTAGTCCCGAAAACCCATTAGCTTCATCTCGTTTTTAAGTTACACGCGTGTATTTCTAGTTAGATTTATTTAAATAAATTTTATTAAACTAAAAATATTTCTATTCGCTCACTAGCTAACCCGTACTTCCCTTAAGAGATTTTAAAAATCCGGGAATTTAGTTGATTAGTAATTCGGGGAAATTTAATAATTAGAGAAAATTGTAAATTAAGTTAGCGTTCGGTGGACGATTTTTATTTGGAATTTAGTGAGTGCGTGTGAGTACAGTTACTTAGGAAACGTTGTATAGACACCTGAATCGGGGGTACAACGAAGTAAATTAGGAAACCGCTGCGTAGACGCTCGAGTTGGGGGCGCAGTCGGAAATAAGGTTTTAATTGTAGTTGAGATATTGTATGGTAGTCCGTCAGATTAACGAGGTAAATTTATGATGTTATGTGATATTCCATCTGATTGACGAGGCTTAGGAAAATAAAAAGTAACATGATATTTAGTTGTACGTTTATCTGGCAAGTGCCTGCGTAGGTGAGAGGTTCCCACGATTAAGTTAATTTGTAAGTTAATTTTTGAAGATTTGTTAATTTTATGATTGAAATTGAATAAATAATATTATTGTTATTAATAAAATTTCTCAGTCTTATTTACATCCCTCTCGAACTTCTCACGACTTTGTCTTTCCCCTCTCATGCTTACCTGCTTTCTGGGACACCGTGTCTGAAATCTCAATGACGGCTTTTTCAAAAAAGAAAGTGGTGACCAATTGGACCGGGCTTAACACCCTGGTTACACGTTAGGGTTATCGAAAAATCGTTAAAATCATTTCTTCTGTCAAAGTAAATTTCCTACAACTTTCATCCGAAATATTTTTTTTTTCTTTCAATAGAACATAAACTAAAATAGTTTGCTTAATTGAGAAAAAGTTAGATCATCGTTTTGTTCATCAAGGTATCAATTATTACTCTGAGGGAAAGAAGTGGACCGCGGTTTACCCAATACCAAGTTACTTCTCCTTTTTATTTATTAATTTGATCGTTTAATCGACGATTATTTAATTAATCAGAATTTGATATTCGCTAGGTTGGATTGAGTGATTTTCCTGGGGGCTCATACTCGAGAGTCACTCAATCGACCTTGAGGGATAAATTCTTTCTAAATTCCTCGGGAGAATTTTTAAGAAACTAAAATTAATCAATTAAATGAATTAACATCTAGAAAATTCATTAATTAATTGTTATAATTTTATAACAATTAAGTCAAGAAAAAGTGATTAATTTTGTGCTTGAAAATAATCAACAAGCAATTTTACTCGTGGAATTTTCTGATCGAGCGTCGATATATTTTTGTGTCGTAGTAAATTCCAGACACACAAGGTCGAAGACAAGTAAACTAGCGAATGTTCTAGCTAACAAAATGAAAGGTTTCGACTTTTGTCGATTTTTATAATTTATAAAATTATTTTGAAATTATCGAATATTTCATTAAAAAACATTTATTGAAATCATTTTTATAATGTAAAATTATTTTATCAAGTGGAAATTTATTTTGGGATTAAGTCCGCGAATTAAATAAGTTAAATTTTATTGAAAATAAAAAATTAATAGTGTGGACATTAAGTCCAAGAAATTAGTTATTAAATTAATTCTCGGTTATTACTTTAAGACATTAAGACCATTTCTTTTAATCAATTATTGTTGTCATGGTAAGACCATTGTAGTAAAGTACTCAGGAATTTTAATCTGATCTTATAAATTTAATCTATTTAATATTTGAATCTAAAATTAAGATTATCAGTCGGAATTTGGAAGTTGAATGTTAGTTCAAGTTATTTGGAATTTGATTGTTAATTGAAAATTAGCGTTCTGGTCAATAATAATGATTGAATAATTTAATTAAGGAATTCTAAATCAATTTAATTAAAATCAATTTTTTAAAATAAAATTTATAATTCAATTTTTACAAGTGTGGGATATGTGTCTAAAGATTTGTATGGATCATGTGTGATAAAGAGTGTTAATAGTGTTGTTGGTTCTGGATAGCCGATAGTTAGGTTATAGTTAATAAATTTTAATTAATTATAGTGTGAGTGTATGTGTGAAATTTAGTTAATCTTTTATAAGCGCTTCTTTTGTTAATTTTCATTGTTAATAAAACTGATCAGATTGTTAATTAATTATTCATTATTCAACAGCACCTTCCTCCACTCTCTCTACCCTAAGATAAGGAATTCTCAGCTCTGGACCGGTTCCAGGAACCGTGATTAAAAATCCTGGTGGCGCCCTAATAATCATTGTCGTTTGTTGTTAAATTATTTGTTTATTTATAAAATTGATTAAGAGCTAATCTGAGCAGGTAAAACTGTTACACGGTATTATACTTTTTTTCTCTGTCTCGAATAGAATAAGACGACAGCAATTTTTATGAAAAAAATTAGGAAAACGGTTGACCCTGAAGGCCATCCCTGTAACTTCCCAATAATTTCATACCTAAGCGCTTAAAACTTCACTAATAATGTTTTTGAGCTCTCTGAGCTCAAGAGATAGCTTTTTTATGCTTTTGAGCTATACGAGCTCAAAAATCTGATAAAAGTTCCATAGAACATTATTTTTTGAATTTTCAAACCAGAATAACTTTTGAATGAATTGACTGATTTGCACGCGGTAGGCGGCATTTAACGCAGTTTTTTCAGTTCTAATAATTATTTCATTCCATCAAAAACAATCCAAAAAGGAATGTCGAAGTTATGTGAAAAAACCACTTTTGTCAGTTTTCTTTCGTCCATGATATCTAACGAACGAATCAACTGATTTCGACCGGATTAGTGACAATCGACGTGGTTTTTCAAGCTTAAGAGCAAATTAGTTTTTGGAATTGATCGATTTAGCAGTTTAAAAGTTATTCCCAAAAAACCACATTTGAAAAGATTTTTTTCTTATATCTTTTGAGATTTCTAAAAATTTCTCAGAATTTGGTATTATTTGGTATTAAATGATAAAAATGCGTTTATTTTCTTATACCATAATTTCTAAGAGGACTGAAATTTTTATCTCTACTCAACAACGTAAACAAAATTTACTTTCATATGGATAACATCGGTAAATATGCGTAGGGGAAGGTAGCCTGAAGCGGGTACCTCACCCACAGCGGGTAGATGCTGTTTTGTTGTGACATTGAGTGCGAATGTCAGAGTACACATTTGTCGTGATCATGGAAACATTCCTGAGTATTTGAAAGTTCTGATTGGGTGCTCGAGTTTTGACAGAAAGTAAAAATATACAAAAAAAAGAAATTGGTAAATTTGTTAAGATTACAAATGGAATGAGTCATTAGATGATTCGAACACTATTACACTTATGATAATATTGATTAAACCATATTATTTCGGTTACACTTAACTCTAAAAGACGACACAAATCTTTTTTTCTAATGAGGGAGACCATATTTAATAAATATCACTATTTCTTATATCGTTATTTCATCAGACTTTTGTGATAGGTATCTTTCTTGATCTTTGGAAGATGGTCTTTATTATTCTGCTTAATAAAATTATTCCACACAAGTGTCATCATCTGAGACTAGACCAATAACGAATCTCTTTCATTTAAGTAAGGTCTTTGGAAAAATCATTGCGAATTAGGTTCTTGATTATTTAGAGCAAAATGAATTGTTAGACAAATACCAATCTGGTTTTAGAAAATATCCTAGTACTCTAACTGCTCTTTTAAAACTTACCGATGACTTGAGACATGCTTTAGATGCAGGAAAATTAACAGTACTAGTATTGTTTGACCTAAGTAAAGCGTTTGATTATATAGATCAAAAAGTAATTTTTAAAGCTATAGTCGAATTATGGTTTTCTATTAAAGTTGTGAGTTGATTTTTCTCTTATACTTCAGATCGATCACAATCAATCATAGATAAAAATGACTCCCCAGTGAGCTTCTTAACAATGACTTCTGAAGTACCTCAAGGCTTTGTTCTTGGGCCTATTCTTTTTCTTTTAGTAATAAATCTAGTTGCAAAAAGAATTACTAATTGTAAATACGGGTTGTTCGCAGACAATATATACATCTATCACCATATCCATCTACTTTATTTACTACAAACAATGCAAAAGGTTACAGTAGATGTTATAGTAAAGGCTCAAGCTATTGCAGATTGGACTGCATGACATAGATTAAAATTAAATCTTAATAAAACGGTAGCAATGATTATTAGGTGGAATAGTGCATTTAGAAATTTAGATATAAACTCAATACCTCCTATTATTATTGATGGCATTGCATTGTCATATGTAAATTCTACCAAATGCTTGGGCTTACACACCAGTAACAATCTCTCTTGGAAGCTACATGTGTCTTATACCATAAAAAAAAATAAACTCAGAGCTTTATAGTATCAAAGTACGGAAAAATATTCTTACTTAGAAAATAAGAAAATTATAAATTTCAACTACAATACTCCCATTGATTGATTACTGTAGTGCTATACTTGTAGACTGCACGCCAGAAATTTTTGGTCTTCAACGTGATGACCACGTAATTCCCTATCGTCGACTATTAAAATGGCGCTCCATAAAATCAAGACGAACTTACTTTGTAGCAACATATTTCTTTAAATCATTACCCATAGATAAGCCGACTTATTTGAGTAAACAATTTATCGATATTGATTCTCGACGGTCACAGAAATTAGCTTAATTATTGAATAATAATAACTTGGAAATTCTGCATTTTGCATCAAATTAATATGAAAATTTATTTGTCATTACTGTTATTCGTCTCTAACAAACACTTTCCCCTGATATTATTAGTACTTCCAGTATAGAGGTCTTTAAAACCAAAGTGTTCAATTATTTAATAGAGCAAGACTTCAACTAAGTTACTTATTGTCACTTTCTGTGTTATTGTAAATAACATTGTTATACTTTTTGGCTGTATAACTACAGTTATCATATCTAATCATCTATCCTAGTTGAAACATATTAAAAGTAAATTTGAATCATATTATAATTAATCATAAGTATTAGGGTGATTCAAAAAAAAAGAATATTTTTTTTTTCGTTTGGTACTCTGAAAAATAGGTTCCTAGACACCTCTAAGAAAGCCTCTCCAAGCATGAGTTCTTAATTGTAACGGGAAGGTCCTCCTTCTTACAGTTTTCTATTTTTTCTTATTATCAGATATAGAAAAATTTATATCTCGCTTCTAACTACTTGAAAAAATATCTTGTTCCTTAGATTTTGTAGGAAATTGAATGCTCTACAAAAAGGTCTCTTACGATTTTTTCGTAAACCCAACCGTTTAAAAGATATTAACGGTTAAAGTTTGATTATTTTTGGGAAAATTTTTTTATTTCTTATGAATTTTATAACTCAATGAAAAAAATCATTATGAATGATGAAACTCATAGTTTTGTAGGAAATTTACTGCTCTATAAAAATGGTCTCTTATGATTTTTCGATCAAGTTGAGCGTTTACGAGATATTCATCGTCAAACATCAATGCATATCAATTTTTCTAGTTTTTGATCAATAATTCGAAAAATTTCAATTTATTCTGTGAGTTTCAAGGAAATTTAGACAAATTTGAGTTTTTATTATAAAAGCAACTCCTATAGATGTTTTCTGTTCAAAAATTCATTTGAAAGTTTTTATTCTAATAATATTTTTTTAATTTTATCTTTAATAATTTAAAATCTTAATCGCGTTGTCATTTATTATTATGAAATTTGTTCAGTGCGTATTTTTAAATTGTTTTTCACAAAATATACATAAAATTTTCGTTCGAGGGGATTTTTGTTTTGAATTCCATTTCTTCTTCTGTTTGTCTTCTGAAACTAACGCCATCTATGTTTTTTACTCTCAACTATCTTCAGTATCTACCCATTTAATACCGTATTTTCAGTGTTCCTAAAACTGATCATCTTGAATACGTAATAAAATAATTCATTTTAAATAAGTCTTATAATCATCACATAAATTTATTTATCATCAATTAACCTACAATGAATAAAGAAATACGTTTTATCGGAATACCTCTACAAAGAATTTCGGAACGTAAGTTACCAAAAGTGAAAGAGGTTATGCGTGTGTTTTTCTACCAACTTAAAATTTTAAAGTATTCAATCAAACAAAGTGCTAAAAATTCAGTTGACCAAGTTATTGAACTGTGGAGAAAAAATCAGATTCCAACTAGTGGAGCTCCTAATGCAGTCAAAAATTTCTTCGCTATCACAGTCAATGGTTAAAATTACAAAAAAATTTCGATAAAAAGAATTCAGCGCAAAACCAAAAGGAAATGAAATTTCAGACTGATCTTGAACAATTATTCGACATTGTGAGCGAAAAATCCTTAAAAGTGCTTGATGATAATATTAGAAAGTTGTATTTGGATCAAAAATTCGGTACCCATAAAGAGATTCTTTCTAATAATGTACCTGTATCAAACTTAACCACAACTATGATGGGAATAGATGAGAGTAGTAAGTATCTGAGATATTTAATTATTATAAAGTCAGGTAGTAGTGTAACTTTTCATAGATGACTAGATGACATTTGACTAGACAATTTTTGGAGTCCTTTCTTAATTATTTGTCATCAAAATGAATAAATTCTATACATTTTCTTCGTTTAATTTATAAAACAGATCTTATTCCAGACTTAGATCAACCGTCTACCAGTCATGCGATTGTTCCAAGTGAAAAATCAGAGTCGTTCTCTACGTATACATTAAGTGGAGTTACAAATTTTGGATCTGATTCAGAGTATGAACCTCCAATTCCGACAAAACGAGCAAAACTTGATGTCTTAACTCCTGAAGTCATTTTTGGACTCGACCGAGCTAATGTCAGCAGTAGAAATGCGATGTTTATTATTGCTCCGGTTTTACTAGCAGTAGGTATTAAAATTGAAGATACAACGCTCAGTTATAGTTCAATTCAACGAGCTCGTATGCTTCAAAGAGAAGACATTGCTAAAGGACTTAATGACAACTTTAAGACACACGATAAATACGTTGTGCATTGGGACGGAAAAATGCTGAATGACCTTGTTGGATCAAAATCTGTGGAACGGCTACCAGTTATTTTAACTGCATTTGGTACCGAACAATTACTTGGGGTTCCAAAAATGAATTCTGGGACGGCAGACAATCAAACATCAGCCATTTTATCGACATTGAGTGAATGGGGTATTACTAATTATGTTAAGGCGATGTGTTTTGACACGACGGCAGTTAATACAGGTAACTTATCAATGATAATTTAATCTAAAAAATATTTAATTATTAACTCTCTTCCCAAAGTCTTTTCAATTGCCTTACATGTACCGTTATGAATTCCTGTATAAAGAAAATAGATAACTATCGTTAAATTTAATATTTTCAACAAATTGTAGATTATATTTAAAATCCAAATGAGTAAATAATTCTCAATAATTTCAAAAGTGAAATTCAGTAAGCAATAAAAATTAAACTAGAACGTTAATAATTAAATATTTTTTAGATTAAATTATCATTGATAAGTTACCTGTATTAACTGCCGTCGTGTCAAAACACATCGCCTTAACATAATTAGTAATACCCCATTCACTCAATGTCGATAAAATGGCTGATGTTTGATTGTCTGCCGTCCCAGAATTCATTTTTGGAACCCCAAGTAATTGTTCGGTACCAAATGCAGTTAAAATAACTGGTAGCCGTTCCACAGATTTTGATCCAACAAGGTCATTCAGCATTTTTCCGTCCCAATGCACAACGTATTTATCGTGTGTCTTAAAGTTGTCATTAAGTCCTTTAGCAATGTCTTCTCTTTGAAGCATACGAGCTCGTTGAATTGAACTATAACTGAGCGTTGTATCTTCAATTTTAATACCTACTGCTAGTAAAACCGGAGCAATAATAAACATCGCATTTCTACTGCTGACATTAGCTCGGTCGAGTCCAAAAATGACTTCAGGAGTTAAGACATCAAGTTTTGCTCGTTTTGTCGGAATTGGAGGTTCATACTCTGAATCAGATCCAAAATTTGTAACTCCACTTAATGTATACGTAGAGAACGACTCTGATTTTTCACTTGGAACAATCGCATGACTGGTAGACGGTTGATCTAAGTCTGGAATAAGATCTGTTTTATAAATTAAACGAAGAAAATGTATAGAATTTATTCATTTTGATGACAAATAATTAAGAAAGGACTCCAAAAATTGTCTAGTCAAATGTCATCTAGTCATCTATGAAAAGTTACACTACTACCTGACTTTATAATAATTAAATATCTCAGATACTTACTACTCTCATCTATTCCCATCATAGTTGTGGTTAAGTTTGATACAGGTACATTATTAGAAAGAATCTCTTTATGGGTACCGAATTTTTGATCCAAATACAACTTTCTAATATTATCATCAAGCACTTTTAAGGATTTTTCGCTCACAATGTCGAATAATTGTTCAAGATCAGTCTGAAATTTCATTTCCTTTTGGTTTTGCGCTGAATTCTTTTTATCGAAATTTTTTTGTAATTTTAACCATTGACTGTGATAGCGAAGAAAATTTTTTGACTGCATTAGGAGCTCCACTAGTTGGAATCTGATTTTTCTCCACAGTTCAATAACTTGGTCAACTGAATTTTTAGCACTTTGTTTGATTGAATACTTTAAAATTTTAAGTTGGTAGAAAAACACACGCATAACCTCTTTCACTTTTGGTAACTTACGTTCCGAAATTCTTTGTAGAGGTATTCCGATAAAACGTATTTCTTTATTCATTGTAGGTTAATTGATGATAAATAAATTTATGTGATGATTATAAGACTTATTTAAAATGAATTATTTTATTACGTATTCAAGATGATCAGTTTTAGGAACACTGAAAATACGGTATTAAATGGGTAGATACTGAAGATAGTTGAGAGTAAAAAACATAGATGGCGTTAGTTTCAGAAGACAAACAGAAGAAGAAATGGAATTCAAAACAAAAATCCCCTCGAACGAAAATTTTATGTATATTTTGTGAAAAACAATTTTAAAAATACGCACTGAACAAATTTCATAATAATAAATGACAACGCGATTAAGATTTTAAATTATTAAAGATAAAATTAAAAAAATATTATTAGAATAAAAACTTTCAAATGAATTTTTGAACAGAAAACATCTATAGGAGTTGCTTTTATAATAAAAACTCAAATTTGTCTAAATTTCCTTGAAACTCACAGAATAAATTGAAATTTTTCGAATTATTGATCAAAAACTAGAAAAATTGATATGCATTGATGTTTGACGATGAATATCTCGTAAACGCTCAACTTGATCGAAAAATCATAAGAGACCATTTTTATAGAGCAGTAAATTTCCTACAAAACTATGAGTTTCATCATTCATAATGATTTTTTTCATTGAGTTATAAAATTCATAAGAAATAAAAAATTTTCCCAAAAATAATCAAACTTTAACCGTTAATATCTTTTAAACGGTTGGGTTTACGAAAAAATCGTAAGAGACCTTTTTTGTAGAGCATTCAATTTCCTACAAAATCTCAGGAACAAGATATTTTTTCAAGTAGTTGGAAGCGAGATATAAATTTTTCTATCTGATAATAAGAAAAAATAGAAAACTGTAAGAAGGAGGACCTTCCCGTTACAATTAAGAACTCATGCTTGGAGAGGCTTTCTTAGAGGTGTCTAGGAACCTATTTTTCAGAGTACCAAACGAAAAAAAAAATATTCTTTTTTTTTTAATCACCCTAATAAGTATCTTTATTGTTATCTCCATTTTATCGTAATTCTTATATTGATGTATCCACTATTGCAGAAATTACTTTGTGTACCTTGCCATTTGGCAACAGCCTTGGGATTATTTAATGAATAAATAAATGAAACACCGGGACACAGACTTCTTTCTAACCAAATTATTAACAGGACACGGCCAGTTCAACGACTACCTTTTCATGATGAGACTGCACCCAACGAAAACGTGTAAGTACTGCCCGGATCAAATAGACGCCGCCAGGCACATGTTCTTCGAGTGCGTAAAGTAAAAGAACTACAGAAGCAGCACCGAAAAAACTATTGGCACCATACTCTCTCTTGAGAGCTTGGTAACCTGCATGCTTAAAAAAAAAGATAACTCGTTGGCTGTGGTGGACCACACGCAGTGACTTTTAAAAGAGAAAACCGCATAAATGGACGGGTAACCAGACGTAGGCGTCTTGAGATGCAACATGGACTAGATTGAATTAAAGCTCACGTGGTTCCAATTCAGTCATCTCCGTACCATCCACGAGAGAAGAGATAAGAGTTATTTTTAGTAGGTAAGAATCTAACACTGCCGACCATTATCGTTCAATACTAGTGGTATCTTTGAGAAATTATTTTTTCGCATGTTTAGAAAATCAAACACACACACACACACACACACACACACACACACACACACACACACACACACACACACACACATATATATATATATATATATATATATATATATATATATATATATATATATATATATATATATATATATTATGATGGGTTTTTCTTCACGGTGCTGGCGTCGACAGTGCCCGGGGCGTTCCACCTAAATGTTAGCTTACCTGGTTCGTAGCTTGTTGGGCGCCAGGAACTTTACGTTCCGCGGTTCGAATTCAGCAATTGATCGTCGTCGGGCGGCAGGTCAACGTCGAAGAGATCCTAAATTTTGTAGAGCGAGTGTAGAAATCGATGCGGAATATTTTTGCCACCAGAGAATAGAAAAATAGACAGCTCAAAGAAACAAGTAATGCGCAGGGACTGTTCAATTTAAAAAAAAAATTCTGAATATGATCGAAATTACAAATAATGAGTTCTTCTTTATTCGTTTAACAAACAAAAGTTCGAATTAAGGAAAATAATTGCATTCCCTTTATTATCGTCACTACAAATTATAAATTCAAACAAAAATAACAGACAAAAAAAAAACAATTGTTTCGCTTATCGTCTCGTAACAACAACACCTCGAATTTAGCTATAAGCAATCAATTATCGTCGCTTTTCTTCGGAACAAACAAATGTGAATTTCCAAGAAAACAAAATATAACTGTCGTAGCCTTCCTTTTGTAATAACAAATTTTTACATTTTTAAATAAACTTAACAACAAAAAAAATTATACGGTTCGTATTTCTTTCCTAGCAACAAATTTCGAGTTTTAAAAAAAAATATCGAATTATCGCCACTGCTCTTCGTAACAACCGAATTTTGATTTTCTCAAATGTAATAAATAAATAAAATAGCAAAAAAAAGAATAATCGTCTTAGCTTTTCTTTCGTAAATCACCAAATTTTGAATGTCGACCAAAATAAGTTACTTGCCTTTACGTTCTTTCGTGACATAATAATGAATTTAAAAAAATAAAATTAACTGTTTCGCTTTCTTCGTAATACCAATAATACCATTTCAACAAAAAAAATTATAACTGGTGTATTTCTATCTTAACAACCAATTTTGAATTTATCAATAGCATCGATTTGTCGGATATTGATTATTGATGTCACAATCGATCGATCATTTATCATTTGCGGCGGGTAAGTGAACTGTCGGTATCTATTGTTACCCGCCGGGCAATACGCGGGACAAAGCTCGAGGTATGGTTCCTAGTTACGCTCGTAGATAGCCCTGGGTTCGCGCCAATTTTATTCGGCATGCAATCTCAAACTTTGGTCAATTAAATTGACACTGTACACAACATTCCTTACAACGGATTAAATATTTTTGGCACCGAATACCTGGCTGACGTCACCCCGAAGCCGGAATTCAACAACGCAATTGCTGAATTTCGGTAAAATTCTACCTTTTGACTTAATTACAAAATTCGTAATTATGTGATTTTTCGATAACAATAAAAAAAAAATTAATTAATTACAAATCATAACTCTCTACTTAATCGTGGACCGCGGTGAAGTCACCCAGGTGTATAATAACTGTGACCGCACTTTCCCCAGTCCAATCGACTTCTCGGTGAAGGTGTGAATCCAGGCAGAAGGTCACGGCGTTGCTGACGGCGGCAGAGGTTCTCGGCGATGGCCTCCCGGAATTTCCGTTGTTGAAATGACCAAAACGTGTGTCGAATTCTCGACTTTTGTCGGTTGACAATTACAATAATTCCCGAGACAATTTCTAGCTTCGACTCGATCAACTCACACAATTAACAAAATCGTCAATTCAATCAATTCACCAAGGAGCGGCTGAATTTTGTACAAAAAAAATACTTAATCGTTTAATATTATTTCGGATCGTGATAACAAATTGACAGCGGTTCGACAGTGGCTTTTTCGGGGTCCGAATCAGAATTGCTGGCTTCTCCGTTTTTTCCAGCAACATGTGGTGGTTTCGCTAGCGCAGCAACAAAGCTGTGCATCCAATCAGCCGTTGTGGGATAAGTTTCCATAGTCGATGGTTGGTCGATTCCCAATTCAGTGTGCCAGTCGGCGTTCAGATGGAGCTCTGGTGTGCTCCCGTTGCTTCCTCATACTATTATTCGTCAATTCCGATTCGATTCCGGTTTCGGGTTTCCCTCGTTGATCGTTGTCAGATCGCTTCCAGATGTCTCCTCGGTCGTTGATTGCGAACTGAACTGCGGGTTCGCCCGGTCGCTTTTGTCATTCGCTCTCTCTATCACACACATTCTTAATTACAAGTAAATTCGTTTCTAACGCATCCCTCCATACTCATTTTGATAATTTGGCGCGGTTCGGCTTAATTTTTAATTACCTCGAGCTTCTCATTCTGACCGGAAACCACTTGGGGCGACACAGGCGCGTAGAATCTCAGCAGTCCATCAGCATAGCCAACTTTATAGACTAATTAATACGTAAAAAAAATAATCTCTATTATTAAATATCGATGGGGAAAATTCCCACGTCACAACACCTCCCCCCAGACGTCGACTGGGAGCCCCATGGGTCGCAGAATCGGTGCCATAGGTCCCTTCACCTGAAATTAGGGGTAGGATGCAACACAAACAAGCCATTGTACAAGAACGAACATTTATTAGAAAAAATACATTAATTTTACTCCGCTCGGCGGCACGTTCACTTTATGACGTCACGCGGCGGTGACATAAAACTTATACGCAACGGCGTATCGAAGGAACAAAAAAAAGAAAATGTCAAAAATTACCAAACTAACCAAAACAAAGAAAAATATCCTTGATTAATCACCCAGTACTTGCTTCCCTTATTGGGCGGCAGAGATCAGGCTTCGCTTAGCGAACCCACAAGCGCAACGGCGCATACAAGACATACAAACAAGCAACAAAACAAAAAAAAATTCTAATAAAACAAAAGTTAAACCACGGCAGACGACGAACCACCTCGTTGGCCGACGTATCGGCGACCCACGCCTTTCGGCAAGGGTTAATGTCGTCCTTGGCGGGGGTCCGCGTCTCGAGGCGGCAGACCAAAAAAGGGTCGGCTTACATCGCGGGCACTCCTCGAAGTAGAATCCCTGTTGCCCGCAGTGAGCACAGAAGGTTCCCCGCGGAAATGGGCAGTCGGTCATGTTGTGGCCCAGGCCACAATTCCAACATCCGGCATGGCGGATCGGCGGAAACTCGGCTCCCTGTCGGAGCTTTTCGGCGAGTGCCATCGCTCGCAGCCTTGCGAGGTCGCGTGACACCTTTGGCACTAGCGTCGGTGGTGTGTTTCCGTGCAGAATCGTCATAGCATACTCCACCTGCTGTATAGGCCTTAAATGGCTTTCCAGAACCTGCTTAGCTCTCACTACACACTGGCCTGGACTCGCTATGGTGGCTTTACAGCGAGAGCAACGCCACATCAGCGGAATCGCCGTTGTGTGGTTCGGTTGTGGTTCCCGATACCACCATGCCCGGACCTGGGCCCAAAACCGGGCTTGTGACGAATGAAGCTGCGCAATGCACAGGCTTCGGCGGTGGACTTCCTCAGCTTCCTTCAGCGGCTCCACCCACTCTGGTGGGAAGTACTCAGCCCAGCCCATGAGCTGGGCATACTGCACGGCTTCGTAGTTCGACATCCTGTAAAGATTACAATTCCACACATATAACAGGCAACAATAATACCTAAACCAAACAGATAATTTTTAAAAGTACGATTTTTGCTCGAGCTTTGTCCCTAATCGTCGAGATCGGTATTATTAGACTGTGGGCGTACGAGTCGCAGTGCTTTAACATGTTGGCGACCTAATGGTCGCCCCTTTTGATCAACAAGTTCGTAAACGACAGGTGAAATGACATTCGAGACGATATAGGTTTCTTCGGAATATTTACGCGCGAGTTTTGACGAGAATCGGTCGGCTCCTCGGGATAATACGTGTTGTCTGACTCGAACGACATCCCCGACGGCAAAACGCTCGTCTCGGTGATGACGATTATAATATCGGGCTTGGCGTTCGAAACTACGCCCTAAATTGTCGGTTACCAGGTCGTGAAGTTGGGTCAATCGGGTCATCCGAGTTTCCCAAGCGGTAGTGTCGGGGCAGGGAATATTTACGTCACCTTCGATCAGTTTTCGGTAATATTTCGGTGGTCTGGGTTGCCAACCATAGTTCAGCATGGCTGGAGAAACGTGTATTGAACTGTGAATGGCAGTATTGTACGCATGTCGGAGTTCATGGACATGTTCGTCCCATAGTCGGTGATCCAACTCAACATACGAAATAATCATTGTTTTACCTTTGAGAATTCAAAATGTTTGTGATCTAATAGTGAAAGGGCGTATAATTTTTTTTCGGTCCGGTTTACAAAGGAACATATTCGTAGTTTAAAAATGTAAAAAAAAACTTTCTGTAGTAGTATCGGCGTAAATCTCAACTGTACAATTTTTTAAAGTTACAAAAGAAAATATATCCAAAAAACAATAAAGTACGCGTGATTATTTTCTCACTGTTTATTTTAAGAAATAGTTATCATAAAATTTAAAGACATGAAAAAATTATCATGAAATGATAATGTTTGAAGAAAAATTAGGAATTTTAAAATATTCAAATGTTATAATTTTAAAATATTACAATGCTTAAAAAAAAGCGGGAAATAAAGAATATTTGAATGTTATCTGTCATTGTGATTTTTAACTTCGCGCTAAGAAAATCGACGATTTTCAAAAATCGGGAAGTTATTGGTTTTACCCCGTTTTGAAAAAATCGAGGTTTCATCAGATCTCGACGTTTTGAGGTCCTAGGAAGCTTCCCTGACTACTCCCACGATGTTGTCACTGCGCGCGCGCGCGCGCGCGCGCGCGCGCGTGTGTGTGTGTGTGTGTGTGTGTGTGTGTGTGTGTGTGCATATGTGACTCGCTTATAACTTTTGAACGACTGAACCGATCGGAATGAACTGAACGGCGTTCTAAAGACTTCTCTCAAACTTAGATTTCCTAAGAATTTGAATCGATTCGGACCGATAGATTTTAAGAAATCTCGAAAAATCTCCAACAAAATAAGAAAAAAATCATTTTTGAAAGTGGTTTTTTTGGAATATCTATTACACAGTTCTATCGATCAACTTCAAAAACTACTCCGCCTTTAAGCTTGAAAAACCACGCCGATCGTCACCAATCCGGTCAAAATCGGTTCATTCGTTCGAGAGATATCGTGAACGAAAGAAATTCGAAAAAAGTGTTTTTTTGACATAACATCGTCATTTCTTGTCGGATCGTTTTTAATGATGTAGAATAGTTTTAGAACTTAAAAAATCGCGTCGCCGCCAAAAACAGGGAAATCGGTTGATTGGTTCGAGAGATATCCTCGATAAAATATTTGGAAACAAGTGTTTTTTTAACATAACTCCGACATTTTTTGGAATAACTTTTAAATGGCTGCACTGATCGATTTCAAAAACTAATTAGCTATCAGCATGAAAAAATTACGTTGATCGCTGTCAAGCCGGTCAAAATTGGTCAATTCGTTCAAGAAATATCATGAACAAAAAAAAACCAAAAAAAGTGTTTTTTTCGGAATTACTCCAAATTTCCTAGTTTTATCAATTCAAACTTGAAGATTCATCATGAAACTAAAAAAATTGGGTCAAATTCTGCCAACCGCGTGAAAATCGGTTGATTTATTGAAAAGTTAGTGCGGTTTGAAAATTTAAAGAATATTGTTCTACAATACTTCTATCAGACTTTTAAGCTCGAAGAGCTCAAAATAACACATAAGTTGTATTTTTGAGCTCGAAGATCTCAAAAACATCATAAGTGCAGTTTTACGCACCTAGGTGTTATGTCCACCCCAAAATTTTTCTTTTAAATTTAAATCACCCGCGCAGATGGAAGACTTCTCCATGCGCGAAAGCCACAATAAAATATAAGCTAAGCGACTGCTGGTTGACTAGCATGGACTTCTGCAATCTCAGCACCGCCAGTATTAGGGTGGGTCAAAAAAATCGAATAATTTATTTTTGATTTTATACTCTGAAAAATAGGTTCGTAGACACCTAAAAAGAATTCTCTCCAAGTATAAGCTCTTAATTATAACGGGAAGGTCCTCCGCTTTGCGGGTTTCTATTTTTTTCGAATAATCAGATAAAAAAATTTATATCTCGCTTCCAACTGCTTGGAAAAATATTCCGTGGCATAGATTTTGTGAGAAATTGAATGCTTTACAAAAAGGTCTCTTATGACTTTTTCAAAAACTCAACCGATTAAAAGATATTCATAGTTGAAGTTTGGCTATTTTAAGGAAAATATTCGTTTTTATTATGAATTTTATAAGTCGATGAAAAAAATTATTTCGGATTGCGGAACTCATGATTTTGTAGGAAATTTACTGCTCTACAAAAATGGTCTCTTATGATTTTTTGATTAAGTGAAGCCGTTACGAGATATTCATCGTCAAACATTAACGAATATCAATATTTCCAGTTTTTGATCAATAATTCGATAAATTTTAATTTAAACTATGAGTTTCAGGAAAATTTACATAAATTTGAGTTTCGATCGATAAAGAAATGTTATAATAAGTTAGATAAAGAATTATTGGAATTATCATTGATTTTCCTTGGAGAAATGCCTCAAGAAAAGATTTCTTTCAAACGTCCTGGTGCTGTTCATCATGCTAGATGGATGGCTAAGGCCATTTATAGTTTGAAAATGTATCTATTCAGAGATGAATTCAAACTCTCTCAGAAAGAATTGCATGGTCTTCGTCATTTCTGTATTTTTATAGTCACATTGTATTTAAAAGCTTGGTTTTCATCAACTTCTGCAACAACTGCTGCTTATCATGACTTGCAGTTTATGAAAAATTTATTGGAGTACAAACATATCAATCCTTTGATTTCTTCAGCTACGTGTGAAAAAATGATTTCGCACTTATGGTATTTGAGCGATGAACTTGCCATTTTATCACTGTTTGACGATGGCGTTCCATTAGAAGTAAAAAAAAGTATTGTTGAAGCTGTTAATACTCGTGAAGGTACAGATTCTAAAGCTAAAAGATTTGTAATTGCTAAAAAAGATTTGAATTCATTGGCGCAGAGAACTCTGAGTGACTTTGTGTCTAAAAAGTCATTAAATCTTTTCAAAATCTTCGATCTACCGTATGACTTTCTTGATGTCGATGTTGAATTATGGCCTACTAATGAGAGTTATCTCGAAAATAAAGAATACTTTCAACAACTAAAAGTTGTCAATGATTCAGCAGAGCGAGCTGTTGCATTAGTCAGTGAATATAATCAATGCTTGACAAAAATGCAGAACAATTCCAGTACTTATTACAAGTTGTCAAAGAACATCAAAAACATTCCCAAATTGTAATAAAAGAAATTATTTATAGTAATAGCGTACTGTTATGTTAAAAATATAGACAATTATATTGCAATTGATAATTCAATAAAAAATTTATCTATAAAAAAGTTAAATACTGGTTGTTTCTCACTTGATTCAATACTTTTCATATTAAATTTGACAAAGAAATATGTCATTCACTTCAAATTAAACTAATCATTGGCTATATGTCGAAAAAAATGCTCTAATTTCTTGTTTTAATGCAATCAAACAAGCTCAAGACTGAAAACAATATTAAAAAAATTGTTTATAACATTTCTTTATCGATCGAAACTCAAATTTATGTAAATTTTCCTGAAACTCATAGTTTAAATTAAAATTTATCGAATTATTGATCAAAAACTGGAAATATTGATATTCGTTAATGTTTGACGATGAATATCTCGTAACGGCTTCACTTAATCAAAAAATCATAAGAGACCATTTTTGTAGAGCAGTAAATTTCCTACAAAATCATGAGTTCCGCAATCCGAAATAATTTTTTTCATCGACTTATAAAATTCATAATAAAAACGAATATTTTCCTTAAAATAGCCAAACTTCAACTATGAATATCTTTTAATCGGTTGAGTTTTTGAAAAAGTCATAAGAGACCTTTTTTGTAAAGCATTCAATTTCTCACAAAATCTATGCCACGGAATATTTTTCCAAGCAGTTGGAAGCGAGATATAAATTTTTTTATCTGATTATTCGAAAAAATTAGAAACCCGCAAAGCGGAGGACCTTCCCGTTATAATTAAGAGCTTATACTTGGAGAGAATTCTTTTTAGGTGTCTACGAACCTATTTTTCAGAGTATAAAATCAAAAATAAATTATTCGATTTTTTTGACCCACCCTAGCCAGTATTTAAAAAGGCGATCAACAGCCAACGCCTTGTCTTTGTTAATTAATTCGACTTCCTCGTTTAGTTGACGGGCCCGTGCCTTGTAAAAGTCCCTTATCTTAATTTGCGCTGCACTTAAGACGAATTCAGACTCGGGTCAACCGGCAGGCCACGTATTAGTTATTAAATATAACCATAGAGAACCGGAATCTCAAAGTTCTAATTTGCTCTGCACTTAGGTGAGAATCCGGCCAATACGTTTACTTACAATATCTCTAAAAAGCTAAAATTGCGCACTTTACCCTACGGGGGACTGGAGGACGTTAGCTCAATCAAATTATTAAAATTCATTAAATTGAATTACATAAAAATCAATTTGTGAAAGTGTAAGTTTACCCTTCATAAAAATAAATCTAAATAAAAGTGAAGTCAGTTTTAAATCAGTTCATTTCACAAAATAAGAAGCCCGTAAAATAAGCAGCCCAATTCCATCCTAATCCATCCGCTGCAAGGACCAATCACAGGGCCCAATTCAGGAAAAGGCGCTAACAGCAGCCCCAGAATTACGGATCCAGTAACAACCAAAAATCCTGCAAAGAGTAAGTACATCTATTCACATAAAAATCCGTCAGTCTCAAACGAAGGCATGGTAAGTTCGTATCTCGAAAACGTCCCACATAAATAATTAAAACAACGGAATTAAAACCTCTATTGTGTATTCTTTAATTCGTTAGTCCAAATCTCCACCGTTTACGCTACCGCTCTAAAAACGCCCTTGGACATAACATAGGCATGAAATTAGCGGGAAGTTGCACGGATGGCCTTCAGGGTCTACCGTATTCCTAATTTTTTTTATTACTTAATTTTTACGTAATTTGTTTTTGATTGATTTATTTTCTATTTGTTTATATTAAACTTTGTAAATGGTGCTGTTATTTGAGCATAACTCGTCTTGTGAAACTATCATTTAACATCTGTTATCAAAACTACAATTTTTTTTATGCGCCCTTTTACCTTTAAGTAGTACTTTTCTTAAAGCTGAAAGGGCGTATATCTTGAGATACGCCTTTTCAGCTTTAGGATACCAACATTTTTCTTTCACAGATTTTTACGTTTCAGACAATTTTAAAACGAATGGCAAATAAAAATTTTTTATACGCCCTTTCACCACAAATCTCTATTAACCCTTAGCTATAAGCCCTTTTACCTTTAAGCACGTGATATACTATGCATTTGCGGGGTGGAGTGGTAATGGAGAGAAAAGAAATAAGAGAACGAAAAGAAAGAGGGAAAAAGATAAGATATTATACACTACTCGCTGTGTATACGACTGCAGCGCCTGCGCACGGCTCATTTAACGCTTTTTTTCTTACGGTTTTACTATCACATTTTTTTCAGTTAGGTCCCCCAGCAAAATCCCTATCTCCTCCAAGCCTGCCGTAAGGAACTTCGTTCCAAAACTTCGTTCCAATAAAATGTTTTTGAAAACAGGAAAATATTTGTAAAATCATAAATTTAAGACTGTGAGAGAATTTTCTGGTAGAGTTGTTTTGTAAATGTTTTGAAAGTTATAAAAATTTTGTATTTAACAAAAAAATTTTTTTTTACTGTATGTCTGTTAGTTATTAGTCTCGGGTTTGAATATATTGAGAAGATGTGTTTTTTTGAGCTCTGCAAACTCGTAGAGTTCTGTTCTAAGTTTTTGAGCTCTTCGAGCTTAAAAGTCTGATAGCAGTTTAATAAAACACTATTTGTTGAATTTTCAAACAAAAATAACTTCTGTATAAATGAACCGATTTTCACGCGGTTGGCAGCATTCCGGACAGTTTTTCAAATTTCATGACATATTTTGGAACACAAATTGATCAGACCAAAAATTCCAGTGCAATTCGAAAAAATCACTTTTTTCCATTTTTTTTGTCTCAATGATATTTTTTTTTAGCAAAGCGTTTTCCTGCGAACTTTTTATTCTTTAAAAAAAATTCATGAATCTGCATCAGTTTCGCTATTGCAAATGCGACGAAAATAGTAGTGTCTTCGATTGTCGAGAGACGAGAAAAAAAAGGAACGGTTCTTCCGATGGCAAATTTACTTCTATTTCGGTTGCAGTAAGGTATATTTTCTTAGATAGATGTTAAATTTTTAACTTCCTGCTGAGAAAATTGAAAATTTTCAAAAATCGGGAAGTAATTGGTTTCACCCCGTTTTTCGAAAATCGAGTTCTCATCAGATCTTAACGTTTTGAGGTCCTAGGAAGCTTCCCTGACTATTCCCGCGATGATGTCCGCGCGCGCGCGCGTGTGTGTGTGTGTGTGTAACCCTCTTATAAATTTCAAACGACTTGACCGATTTGATCACGGTTGGTACCATTCCGAAGGGGTTCACCAAACTTAGATTTTCTGAAAATTTGAACCGATTCAGACCGGTAGATTTTGAGAAATTGTAAAAAGACTTCAACAAAAATTTTTTCGAAAAGTGGTTTTCTTGGAATAACTTCTAAACGGCTTTACCGATCGATTCCAAAAACTAATCAGCTCTTAACATCAAAAAACCACGTTGATCGCCGCCAGTCCTGTCAAAATCGGTTGATTCGTTCGTGAGTTATCGTGAACGAAAGGAAAACCGAAAAAAGTGTTTTTTCGAGATTACTTTGAAATTCTCTATTCGATCAATTAAACCCTGATAATAACTTATGAGGATGATGAAACAGCGTCGAATGCCGCCAATCGTGTGAAAATCGGTGGATCCATTTAAAAGTTATTGCGATTTGAAAATTCCGAAAATAGTAATTTATTAAACTCCTATCAAACTTTTAAGCTCGGAGCGCTCCAAACTACACGAAAATTAGATTTTTGAGCTCGAAGAGCTCAAAAACATAATAAGTGCAATTTCGAGCGCTTAATTACGAAAGTAGCGAGAAGTTGCAGGGATGGCCGTCAGGGTCAACCGTTTTCCTAATTTTTTTGCACGGAATTATTCAAATATTCAATTCTTCGTTCACGTAAGTACTGAACTCACGTCTATTTTTTCGCTCATCATTTAGAACACTTTTTCTGCTTTTTTGCCTTCGGGCTTTTTGTTACAGATATCAGTTGCAAACGCCTTTTTGCAATCTTTTGAGATTACTAAAAATTATCGAAATATTGTCAATTTGAAATTGGAGATAAATTTTTATTTTCCCAAGATATTGTGTTGAGGTTATGTTCTATCTGGACGTGATTTTAGTTAATTATTATTCTGTTCATGTGACATCAGCTTACAGTGTTATCAAAATCTACTGTCACTGCCACATGCTAACGTACTGCTAATACCCCATAGTTGTCGCCACATGTCATAAACTGTTATCTACAAAATTGACAGTTCGTTGTTTACATTCTCATTCTGATGGCCCTGTTATGATTTGTGTTAGGTGTAAGAGAACTGTAACTAAATCTGTTTTCTGCAAAATCTGCAAGTCCGCATATCATCCCAGTTGTCACAAAGAAGCACTAAAAACTAAATTACCAAATAGTTGCTGCATTACAGCGTGTATTACGCCTTCATCACCGATTGAGTCAACTTCTACTGCTCATATACAGCCTTCACGTTTCAACTTTCAAAGACCGCCCAGCGTTTCTAGTGTTAGCCTGCGAAAATCGACTCTGTCTAGCACATCGACTCAGTCTATCTTCAAATCATTAACTTCCTCTCCAGGAACGCCGCCTATAGTATCTGTAAGAGAGGATTCTGTTTTTTTTCCAACAATTGCCTCAAATTCTCCAAAAATGACTGAATCCTTACAGAATAAACCAGATTGGTCTAAATTAAATATGGACGAAAAAATGAATTTGTTGCTTGATATTTCGTTTAAAAACAGTCAACAAATACAAAATTTCTCAGAAAGCTTAAGCAAACATAGTGAGGATATAAAGAAGTTGTCTGATAAATTTGAAATGAGCAACGATAAAATTACCAAGCTATTAGAAGATTTAACTACTGTAAATGGAATATTAGCTGAGGTCTCGGAACAACATGTTTCTTCCTTAAGACAAATCAAGAAACTGACAGATAATGTGTCTTCAAATACCAAGAAATGCGAAGAAAATTTTAATTCTATTGTGTCTCTAAATTCTAAAATGGATTCGCTTATAAACTTACCTAATACTCATCAACAACTCGATTCTTCTTCTTCGTCACAATTATTGGTTTCTGGTGTTCCTGAGACAGTGGTGTCTGAATTATCATCTTCGACAATTATAAAACAAATTCTGGATAAACTTGAGCTTTCTAACCTTGAAAATGACATCCTGAACATTCGGATCTTAAAGGGAAAGAATGATCATTCAAGAAAATCATCATTTACTTCATTTATTGTCAATCTTAAATCACCGCAAATCCGTGACCATATTATTGATACCAAACGTCGCTCACAGAAGCTGTTAGTTAAAGATATTTTCAAGACTAATGGTATTTATGCATTTGGAGGACAAGTCTTCATAAATGAATTCTTGCAAACGGAAACCTATAAACTTTTAAAGCTTACCAAAGCAAGAGCCAGAGAAATAAGCTACAAATATGCATGGGTATATAAAGGCATTGTTTATACCAAGAAGAACGATGACTAAGAAAAGACTGTCATTCACACTGTTGATGATTTAAATAAATTAGAATAGCCATCATTAAACCAGCCTACTATTTCTCCTACTACTCTCAAATTACTAAGTCTTAATATTAATAGTTATTTAGCTCATGTAGCCGAATTTGAGCATCTAGTTGCTGAAACACAGCCTCATATAATTTGTGTGGTTGAATCCTGGTTAAATCCAGAAATATCAATCTTACTTGTTGATTATTATATTATTCGTCGAGATAGAGGATTATTAAATGAATCCGGTAGTTACATCAGAGGTGGTGGAGTAATTTGCTTCATTCACAAATCACTAACATCTAAGGTTCTATACATCTCCGAAGTACGTCACTTAAATTGTCCAGAGTTCATTGTTGCTGATATCACTCTACCTACAGGGCATCTGTTATTATCGTGTATCTACAGAAGACCACAAGGTGATTCACTAGACTGCTTTATTTCTCAATTCAGTAAATTTTATCCACATTACAAAAATGTTCTAATAATGGGCGACTTAAATTGCAACCTTATGAAGTCTGATCGAGCCTCAACTCATCTGAATTCCTTCATCAATGACTCTGCTCTTTTCTGCATTCCCTATGGACCAACTTTCCATACCTCTGAAGTGGATTCGTGGCTTGATGTCATAATTCTCGATAATGAAGAAAAACTCGTAAACTATTCAAAGTCACAGTCACCTTTCATAGGCGGTCATGATTATTTGTTATGTGAGTATAACCTAGAACCACCAAGAAGTTATGAGAAGCGAATGAAATTTCGGGATTTTAGAAACTGTGATCACGATGCACTGGCTGAAAGATTAACTGAAAGATTGAAACTCATCGATAGTGAGCCGACCGTGTCTGATCCAGATGAGCTTGTTTCATATTTCTTGCATCAAGTGATCACTATTTTGAATCTTTATGCACCATTGGCTGAAAGAAAGACATATCATCCCAGATGTCCCTGGTTAAATCGTGAGCTGCGAATTAAATTTCGGGAACGTGATGCATTATACAAACGAGCGAAAAGAACAAATAATCAACATCTACTTGCTCTTTATAGAAGTAAGAGAAAACTCTTAAAAGCTAAGCTAAATGTTGCGCGAGATGGCTTTCTTGCTAACTATTTGGAAGAACGTCATTCTAGACCCAACATATGGAGCAAATTAAAGCGTGTAGGTGTTATAAAGACAAAACAATCATCTCCTCTTGATTATTATTCTCCCGATATGCTAAATGACTTTTATGCTGAGACTTTAACTAAGTATCCGTCGTGCAGTCTTGACTTCATCCAAAGCCTTCCACTTCATGCTGTAAAGGAAGTAAATTGTGAATTCAAGTGGAATCAAATAGACATTGTTGATGTTACCAAAAATTTACAGTTAACTCTACAAAAATCTAGCGGTAAAAGCCCTGATGGCCTCGATTTAAAATGGATAAAAGATCATCTATCGCAAGTATCTATGTTCCTAAAACAAATCTTCAATCGATCAATAGATACTGGTCTATTCCCTTCAGCATGGAAATCCGTTTTCATAGTACCATTAAATAAAGTGACACCACCTAAATCTATGTCTGACACTCGACCGATAGAAAATCTATCGCACATGGCTAAGGTGTTTGAACGGATTTTAGCAAATCAGGTTGTGACTTATCTTGAAACAAATAATCTTCTTGATGATTATCAATCAGGATTTCGAAAACACCATAGTACTCAGGCAGCACTGCTTAGATTAACTGATGAAATTCGGCTAGCAATAGATAATGACGATCTCACCTTCCTCATTCTGTTTGACTTTACAAAAGCTTTTGATTGTCTAAATCATAAAGTTTTATTCAGAGCAATGTATGTACTGGGTTTCTCGGTTGAATCAATCACATGGTTTCATTCTTATCTAACAGGAAGATCTCAAGCAGTTGTTGATTCCACAAATGCCCCCTCAAGATGGGTTAGTACTACTTCAGGTGTTCCACAGGGATCAGTATTGGGTCCAATTCTATTTCTAATAGTTATAAACAATGTGATCAAAAAGCTAAAATATTGCAATCATGGCTTATTTACAGACGATAAATGGGCTTACTTGCATTTCAAGTTATATCATCTATATGAAACAGCTTCAAATTTGACTACTGATGCTCAAGCAGTAGCAGATTGGGCTCGTGAAAATGACCTTGAAATAAATTATAAGAAGACTAAAGTCATGATTTTGGGAAGTAAACATAAATTGAGACTACTTGAAAACTTTGAGCTACCTGAGATCATTATAGATGGCAATGTAATACCATATACAAATTCAACCAAACATCTAGGAGTCCATCTCTCAAATAATCTTTCTTGGGATACGCATATCTCGCAGATATCACGCAAAGTTTATGGTTCACTAAATAGTTTAAAACGTAGGAAGAACTTTCTGTCTACACAGACTCGTAATTTATTGGTTTCTGCTACTATCCTCCCTATTATCGACTATTGCTCAATAGTGTTTCTCAACTTATCTAATGAACTTGATTACAAATTGCAGCGACTTGTTAACAATGCTATTCGATTCATTTTTAATCTGAGGCGAGATGAGCACATCACACCATATCGACGGTCATTAAATTGGTTAAATGTAAAGTCACGAAGGCTATACTTTCTAACCTACGTGTTCTTCAAATTGTTATCAACAGGCGAACCAAAATTTCTACGTGATTTATTTATTAAAGAAGACCCTCTCATCAAACGATCACAAAGAATAGCCAGCAGAAATAATAATGTCACTTTTAAAATACCCAACTTTGTTACCACAATCTACGAGCATTCGTTTGTTATATCAGCTATACGGTTCTGGCAAAATCTACCTCCTGAAATTACAGATTCTCTTGGTTTGGAATCCTTCAAAACAAAAGTATTTGATTTTCTTATAAATCTCAAATAATAACATAATAGTGAGCTGGTTAATATGATTAAAAACATTATCTAACTGAACATTATACAAATTCTATACTTTAAATTATCATGCAAATTTCATATTTCCCTTATGTATATGGGTCATTCCATGCCAAATCGACAAATTTATTACCTGACCTCTTTCGATTTCGCTAAAAATTTTCTATCTTTTTCTACCCCCCGAAAGACATTTTTCAGAATTTTAAAAAATTTTTTTTCCAAACTCAAAAAAAGTTACGAATTTTCGAAAAAAACCGCTCTTTTTTTTTGAAAATGCTAGAACTTTTTTAAAAATTGACCGTTTGGGAACTTTTTTTTTTCAAAATTTTTGTTTTTAAATGTAGTTTTTGAAAAAAAATATGAAAAAATTTTCAGAATCCCAGATATATGAAATATTTTAGTTTTTTTGAAAAAACCGTGATTTTCTCAAAGTTGGACCATTTTTTTTTTTTTTTTTTCTAAAAAAACTTCAACTAATTCCGCAGTGATCGCCGCATATTTCAGGATGTGATCGCTATTGCTTCTAATTTTTTTTACTGTTTAAAAAAAAAAGTTTTTTTACAATTTAGTTTATTTTTTTTTAACTTTTCGGCCAAATTTTTTTAGCTTACTCGTGAAACTTCAGAAGTTGAAAAATAATGTATCTTTCGAAAATTTTAAGTCGTTATCTTCCAAAATTTTTTTTTTTTTTTAAATTAAGTGATAATTATGTTTTTGTTTCATATTTGTTCAATTTTTTTGTACTAAAAAATCACAACTGCACTATTGAAGTGTGCAGAAAAATATCCTCAGCCGATAATTTTTAAACTGTCGTCTATCGGTAAAAAAGAGATCATCTCTACTTTATTCTGTTAAAATGAAGGTTATGTTAAAAGAATAATCGTATCGTTGATGTGTTCAAAGTGTCACAAAGATATAACATTATTAAATAAATTTACACAGTTTGACGGAGAGTTCTTTTTATCGAATTTTTGTTTACAAGTGATTACAATGCCAAAGTTTCGCGATCGATGTTGTAATCCACATAATTTGGAGAACCATCGGAAAACATCATCTTTGCGTAATGTACCACAAAATTTAGCTAATCGATACAATTTGTCAACTGTTGATCGAATATGCAGTTCATGCTATAAAAAATTACTTCATCATTACGCTGAAAGTCTTTCTGATGAAAGTGATGACAATGAACCCGATGAGCGTTCTGAGAATGATGAAAATATTCTTACCGGATCTATAGAAGTTGATAATTCCGGAGGCAATAACCTGACAGGTATTTTTGAAGCTTTTATGTTTCGATGTTCAACTATCATTGTTCTTTGTATTTTCTATTGATTATTTTTTTAGATCCAACAACAAGTGTTGGAGAATCACAAATTCAGCAAAGTAGTTCGTCGTTATCTGAACTCAGTTTGGAAATAACTCGTCCGATCGTAAATGAAGCTTTATTATTATTAAACCAATCTCCATTGCTAGCTAGAAGAGAAAATGATGAAACGTATTTAAACAATAAAGTTTCTCGTGTTGCTGATAGTTTGAAAAAGGCATTAGGAATTCCAAATCCTGTAGATTTTCAATGCAGCAACACAGATGCTGCTGAAATAATTAAAAAATTAAGAGAAAAGTTCCATGATACCCAATACGACCAAATCTTTACGTATAAAAATGTTGACTCTTATGCCGTCAAGTTGGAGTATTGAGAAGATTGTTGAAGTAATGGGCACAACTACGTATATGGCGCGATTAGCAATAAATCTTGAAGCTGATAAAGGAATATTATCAATACCTGAAAAGAAAATGGGTGAGATATTGACTTACTAACTAATTTTTGTTTGAACAATTTATACGTATTTATATATAATTTTAATCATCACTCAATTTTTCAGGGCATGGATTATCTGTTGAAGTGTCATCAGCTGTTATAAATTTTTATAATGACGATGAAATGAGCAGTCCTATGCCAGGGAAAAAGATTTTGTTTCATTGCGTAATGATGATGGTACGAAAATTCAAATTGAAAAACGCTTAGTACTCTGTAATTTGAAGGAGTTACATAAGATATTTCAATCAAGATTTCCCGGAATTAAGATCGGATTTTCGTCATTTGCATCTTTACGTCCAAAACACTGTATCTTAGCTGGTGGTTCGGGGACTCATACAGTTTGCGTTTGTTCTATTCATCAGAATGTCAAATTAATGATTTTAGGAGGTAAATTAAGTCGATTAACAGAAGGTTCAAATATGCCATTGAAAACTTACAGCGACTGTGTGAATGCTATTATCTGTGACAATCCCAAGACTGAGTGCTATTTCAATACATGTCTAAATTGTCCAGGCATTGACAACATAAAACAATTAATTTTCACAGAAATGAATAATCATGCAATCGATGAAATTCGTTACAAACAATGGGTGTCTACCCCAAAAGTAACTCTTGAAACAACGCTGAAAAATGCTTTGGATTTTGTTGATGATTTTTGTGATAAGCTTGTTGGTCTATTACCACATAATTTCATTGCAAAAGAACAATCGGCATATCTAAGAGCGCTAAAAGAATCGATAACCGATAACGAATTCATAGTAATTGTTGATTTTGCTGAAAATTATGCGTTTATTGTTCAAAATGCTGCACCGGGATTCCATTGGAACAACGATCAAGCAACAGTTTACACAGTCGTTATTTATTATAAGGTTAATAATCAACTAACTCAATCAGAGTATGGTTATAATTTCAGACTGCTTAAACCATGATTCTATTGCTGTCCATGTTTATTCTGGAATTATTTTCGACTTTATCAAATCTCTTTCGCCCACAGTCTCCAAAGTATTTTTTTTTTCGGATGGTGCACCGCAACAGTATAAAAATTATAAGCATTTTAGTAATTTATCCCATTATCGTGAAGATTTTGGTTTACCAGTTGAATGGAATTTTTTGCAACGGCTCACGGCAAAGGGCCTTGTAACGGAGTCGGTGGGACGGTTAAAATGAGGGCCTCGAGAGCAAGTCTGCAATTACCACCTGATGAGCAAATATTAACACCTGTATAATTTTTTGAATGGGTGTCAAAAATTTGACAAATATAAATGTGCGATTCTCAACAGTTGACGCCTACAATCTGATGAAAGACAAACTAGAAGATCGTTTTAAAAATGCCAAAACCATCCCAGCAACACAGAAAATACATAAAATTTCGCCGTTGGAAGATGGTATAGTGGAAGTTAAGTCATTTTCTTTTTCGGATCAGTCTTTAACTCATAGCACAGTAAAAAAAAAAAGAAGACAATCATTAAGTAAAAAGAAATAAGGAAATAGATGTTATCATAAAGAATAGATGTTATTGTAAATAAATAAACTAATTAATGAATAAATAAATCAATAAATATTAGAACCTGGTCAGAAGAAAATGTTTTATATGAAATACATTCACGGATAAAAAGGTGATGTAAAATTTGTATCACTGTAGACCCTAATTTTGTATCTAATGTATTATGTCCTATACTTTACTATACTATGATACAGCATTTTCTATAGTAGTGAACCGAATATAGCATCACCTGACGTAAAATTTGTATCACTTTTTTTTCCGTGTTGATTTCAGGACAAGTAATAAAAGTGATTTTTATTTATGTAGAAATATGAGGTTGGAAGTATGAATTTAAAAAAAAAAAAAAATTTTGGAAGATAACGACTTAAAATTTTCGAAAGATACATTATTTTTAACTTCTGAAGTTTCACGAGTAAGCTAAAAAAATTTGGCCGAAAAGTTAAAAAAATAAACTAAATTGTAAAAAAACTTTTTTTTAAATAGTAAAAAAATTAGAAGCAATAGCGATCACATCCTGAAATATGCGGGGATCACTGCGGAATTAGTTGAAGTTTTTTTAGAAAAAAAAAAATAAAAAAATGGTCCAACTTTGAGAAAATCACGGTTTTTTCAAAAAAACTAAAATATTTCATATATCTGGGATTCTGAAAATTTTTTCATATTTTTTTTCAAAAACTACATTTAAAAACAAAAATTTTGAAAAAAAAAAGTTCCCAAACGGTCAATTTTTGAAAAAGTTCTAGCATTTTCAAAAAAAAAGAGCGGTTTTTTTCGAAAATTCGTAACTTTTTTTGAGTTTGGAAAAAAAATTTTTAAAAATTCTGAAAAATGTCTTTCGGGGGGTAGAAAAAGATAGAAAATTTTTAGCGAAATCAAAAGAGGTCAGGTAATAAATTTGTCGATTTGGCATGGAATGACCCATATATTAGCTGTACTTATGTGAATTATAATTTTATGTATATCATTTTTGCCATCCGGCTTTGTGCTTTGGCATTTAAATCTAATAAATAAATAAATAAATAAAAATAAATATTTTAATAATACACTTATTACAACAATAACGATCCAAGAAGAAGTATTAAAGTATTAAAAAAAAAAATAAAAAATAAATAAATAAATAAAAAAAAAACAATTTTCCCAAATTTTTTGAGAACGATATCGCGTGAACAAATCAACTAATTTTAATAAATAATTATCGAAATAAGACGAAATTTTTAAGAGATGTAAAAAAAAACTTTTTCGAAATTATTTGACGGCGATATCTTTTGAATACATAAATTGATTCTAATATGGTCTGAGGCATAGAATGATGTTTTTTGAGGTTAAAAGCTAGTTAAATTTTAGAATCGATCGATACAATAGTTTAATGTTAATATGTATGACATCAATTAATGATTGTCTAAAAACTGTTTACATCTGAATTTTTTGAAAATGTCAACCTTATACTTACTGTCAAATGGAATCCGTAATTTCAGTTGTATTATCTATCTAATCAAGTTATTAAAAAACTTTATTAGTTACAATTCAATATTATTTCAAATAAATAACTTTAAAAACGACTATACATTCCACAAATATTTTAACTACTATATTTTACAAATCGATGTAATACGTTATTTTTTTTTGTTCATTATTTTAAATGAAATTCGACGTCGTATTATTTTTAAACATACATTAATTAAAAAATTCATCATCATCAAATGGGTCGTTTTCTCTAACAAATATATTAATTGATTCAGACTTTTTGATGTCAAAAACTTCTTTCGTTTTATTATTCCCGTGTTTCAGCTGCTTTGAAAAAGTCGAAGTAGATTCACAAGAAGTATCAAATAGATTCTCAGTTATTATCGATTTTAATGCGCTCGCATCCACAGAATTTTTGGAGTTTCCATTCGGGAAAGTGTCGTGAACATGGCTCTCATTAGAACGATTCATAGCAACAAAAGAATCCTTAACATCATAGCAATTTTCTTTACGAGTAAATTTTGAATTAGGATTAAGATTATTTTCAGTTGTTTCATCAGATCCTGTTATATCTATCGAACCATCATTAAATTCAGAAGGTTGTTCAGATACTTTATTTTTTTTCAATTTTTCGCCTTTACTTTTTAAACTACTAATTTTATTCGCATCCAAAACATTAAGGTCAATATTGGTATCTCTATCAATAACGAGGACCGATGACCGAGTGTAGTCATTATTTTGAATGAAATCATCTTCAAATGGCGATTTCCTAGATTTAATTACATTTTTTGGAGGAGGTTTATATCTATTAGTTTTTTTGCAATAATTTGTACTATTCATCATACTTGGTCCTTCTGACGGATAAGTTCTAACATTCCAACTATCGAGCTCTTGATCGTTACTCCAACACTGTTCTCTACTTCTAGGTCGACAAGACAATCGATAGCACTCTGAATCGTTATCACTACACTCAGATCTGGAAATACCGTACGAAATGTTAGATTCTTGGTATAGCAAATCAGTATTACGGTCATCATTTGCACTGTTAGGTCTTTTTGGCCAATATCGCTTGCGAATTGTATGTCGACGAGAGTTCTCGATGCGATCATGATATTCTTTCTCCCAGCCTAAAGAATAATCAAGTTGTAAATGATCTCCACCATCTCTAAAATAATGATGATTGTATTTTCGATGTAATGTTGAGTAATCACTTTCTGGTAGTGCACCATACCGTTCCCAAAATCTGCTATCTTCTTCTCTTCGCCTTCTTTCGAATTCATGTCTTGGCCACCTCTCCTCTTCATCATAATCCATGCTTTCCTGACTACTAAATCTATCTCGATCTCGGTCATCTTCCTTCCAGAGTTTGAGACGCCGATCTCTACGATTTTTATCATATAAAATATGATCTTTCCCTGAATATGAGGATCTTTCTCCATTCCAAGGCAAAGCTTGACTATTACAGCATTTCCAATGAGATATTCGATGATTATCGTCATCGAAATATATTTTTCGTGATGCACATTTTCTATGCTCTTCTTCCCATTTACCTTCATCATACCATGGCATCGACTCTGATTTTACTCTATGACCACACTTCGTCCAAAGTCCCTCATACGATTTTTTATTCATCCGCCCTCTAAAGTATCTTTCTTTTTCAATCATTCCAACTGCATCATCATAGAACATAATATTTTCACAACCAGCATCCAGCATTGGTTTCTTCCCAGAATAAAATCGTTCACTACTAAATTTTTCACTGCTTTCTTCATTCTCATCATCTTCCCTCCATTCATTATCACTTTCAGTATAATGCCTGGGAGTTATCGTTCTAGGTAGTTTTTGAAATTCTCTTTCCTCAGGAGACCAAGGAGAGTTTCCTTCCAACGAATTATGACTATCATATAATTTTCCCGACTGACAAGCATTAATATCAAATTTTGCCCAATTTTCATCATTTTCAGATTTATCAATAGTTTGTCTTGATTCAGGAAATGAATGAAAAACATCATCAAAGCCCACGTTGTGAGATTCTACAACATTTTTCAAAATTAATTCTTTATTAGATTTTTCGAAAACTTGGCATCTAGTAACGACATTTTCAGTCAAACCCGAGGGTTTTTCACTAACTTTTGTTACACTCAAAGATGGAGATTGTGGTGTTGAAAAAAGATTCATGAGATCTTCATCGGCATTCATAGTTGTCGACTGATCTAAAATTTGTAAACAAGTATCAGATTTTTTATCGAATTCTGTGTTTATCGATTCAACTTGACTTATAATTTCTCTCAAAGCTGCATATTTATCATTCGAAATCATTAGGGGACAAGTTGTTTCTACTTCGTTAATGATTTCATTTTCGTTTTCTTTATGATCGGAAATGAATGATTGATTTTGTTCTTGTATATGCTCTTCACATTTCGGTCTATTAATGTGCTTGTAGATATTTTCTTTGATTTTTGGCTTTGTAGATTGATTCTTGTTGTTTAAAATATCAACGTTATTTTTATCTTCTTGATTTTTTTCTTTCTTTAAAAATGACGTTTCATTCATTTGTTCATTACTGTCATTAGGAGTCTGATAAAAAAGAGAATCATCATTTACTCCAGTATTTAACGTTAACTTGGATTCGTGATCTCGATTTTGATTTTTATGAGAATTTAGTTGTTTATTTTCGAAATCGTTGACTTGTTTTTCTAGACCTTGATTATTTTCACTTTGTGATCGATCATTCTCTAGTATTTCTCGAATCACTGCATATTTGTCATGTAAGAAAAGTCCGTGTGACTTGTATTCACCTGAACTTTTTTTTTCTTCATGCTTCGATTTATTGTTTTCACTTGAGGATGGAGGAACGATTGTAATTTCTTCATATGAACGTGGATGTATTTCTCTTAATGAATAATTGGCTAAACATTTTGTTAATTGTTGCAAGGTTAAATTGGTCAATTCTGAAACAGTCATATTTAAACTTGCAGCCAATTCAGTAAGATTGGCAGATGCTAATTCTGATAACGTCGAATTTAACACTGATTTTGTTGTACATTCATCAACACCAATATTTGAATTTTGTAAAATACTCGATAAATTTAACGGCGTAATAGATTTAATTGACTCTCGTAATTTTGATGAAAAAAATAAATCTGTGTTTACTGTTTCTTTTAACTCTCGAGCTCTTAATAGAGATGAATAAACTTTGTCATCATATTGATGATCCTCTTCTAATTTCATATTTTCGAGCTCAACTTTCTTTACTGATGTTTCGACTTTCTCACATCTAATAATATCATATTGTAAGTGATTTTCAATGTGTAGTGGTATCGGTGGGGGTTGAGAAATAATTTTATCAGGTTGTTTTTTTGGTGGAAGAGGTGGTGGATTTATAAAGAGACACTTGCCATTACGTGGAGGTGGTTCTGGAACACATTCCAGTTCAGCGCTAGAGCTTGATAATCGGGAATTAGCTTCTGATGAGCAAGATCGTAATGGAGATGCCGGCGAATCATTAGTATTTGAAAGTTCTCTAGAAAAGGATTTCCTGTCAACTTTGCTTGTAACAGGAACATCTATGTCAAAATCTTGTTTTTCAGTAGAATTACATTCATTTTGATTCAATGATTGAATTACATTTTTTGACGATTGACACATTTCAGTTTCGAATTTTTTATAATCTGTGTTTGTTAACAATCTAGTATTTGTACATTCTTCCAGTGATAATTTTCCAGATACGTTTTGATTTTGAACGCTTGATTTTTCTTCTAACAGTGAAAATTCTTTTGAAGACAAGTCATCTGATGCCTCAAAATGTTCGAAATCAGCGAAATTATTACATTCAATTAAATTGTGTTGCTTATCATTATTTGAGTATATTGGATCAAGAGAATTGATGGAAAGATGAAATGAAGTAGGAAATATATCATTCAAACTAGATCCAACTAAATCTTTTAGTATTTTTTTTGGAGGGTTCTTTAAATTTTGGAAAAAATCTTTCTTATCTACGTATGGTTTGCTCAAACCCGTTCCTAAAGGGTCTAATTCCGTAAAAACATCAATTTGAGGACTGTTGTTTTGAAGACTGAATGAAGACAAGGAAATCTGAAAAGTAAAAAAATAAATATAAAACAAAAATTATTACACTTAGAATATATATATACATGAAATACATTTATTCTTTTAAAATAGTATTGTTTAGTATAGATATGGACCATTCCATGTCAAATCGACAAATAGTTGGAATCGACCTCTTTGCATCCTGAAGTTAAACCAACCCTAATCGAAACCAAGAATTTTTGACACGAAAATATAACCGAACATTAGAACAGCATATGGATAAGCACACCAACGAAACTCCACTTGGTACGCAATGACGTAAAGAACAGATATTCCAATATGGCAAGCAGAAGCGATCAGTACATCATTAACAAATTGCGCATTGGACACTCGAATCTGACAAATGCGAACATCGTCTGCTTAATGAATGTGTAGAATATTAAGCTGAGAGGAACCAGTTGAATTTACCACCATCGATGGAGAAATTACTATCCGATCTTCCTGGACAAAAGAAAACATTGAAATTTCTAAAATTGTTAAAGCTTCATAAATCTATCTAAAATGCTGTTATCAAATCAATTAATGTCCAACAGTGGCCGCGAATGACCATGCTGTTTTAAGCAACTTTAAATAAACAAATTAATGAATAAATGAATAAATTATTGCGTTATGGATAAAAAATTATCGGAAAAAGAGGGTTTTTAAGGGTTTTCTAGGATAATAAAGAGTTTTAAAATAATTGTATTTGATTGGTGAAAATGTATTATTAAGCGGGACTACTTCAATCGAGAGTAGGATGGTTATCTCGATCAAAAAACAAAGAAATATTAACTAAACTAAAAACTATACATTTATTTACACTACTTACACTTCATATTCAACTAATTGGTTTGCGGATTGTTGGTATATAAGCGGATAGATTAAGTAAAGCGTGTGTAATAAAGCGAAGCCGATTAACACGTGGTTTAGAACAAGCAAGCACTGAAATGAAGCGGTAAATTACTGCACAAACAAAAAAAAATTATCTGAAACAGACTCAAAATCAATTAAGCTTAAATTATTTAAATTGATTATTTATCAATTAAGCGAAAAAGCAGAATTTTAAAGCACAAGCGAATTAATACAGTGGAATAGCAAAGCATCAAACTCAAAACGGGATTG
Source organism: Cotesia typhae (assembly GCF_013202065.1). Classification (NCBI taxonomy): domain Eukaryota; kingdom Metazoa; phylum Arthropoda; class Insecta; order Hymenoptera; family Braconidae; genus Cotesia; species Cotesia typhae. Next base: position 757,613 of record NW_027423765.1, read on the forward strand.
CGAAAAATAATAATAATAATAATGTGTCTTCTTCCTCATCAGCTTCGGGAAGAAGGCTGTCTGCGCATGTCAGCAAAGCGATCAGCCAATCATAACATTCGATACATGGCGTTCTCGAGAAAGCTACGTATGCGCAAGCGGTTAGTTTTTGCGGGAACTAGCAGTTGACAGGTGTGGCTCGTGACTTCAAGATTCCCCCAGGAGCAAATTCATCGCGACTTGGCCTATTCACTGAACGATTGATAAAATAATAAAATAAAATATTTCTTAAAGTGACGAAGTTTGTATTTTAAATATCTTATTCATAATAAAAATTAACGATATATATGAAACATAAATTTTCTGAATAATTGAATGCATGTAGATTGTCACGGGGCTCCTTTATTATCTATTGAAAGCCCTTACCCCGACGATGGTTAATCATCGACGGATCATAGGGCGCTGTGATCTGAGATGCTCGGGGAGTGAAATTTTGACAAAATAATTCTGGGGCCTAGAGTGGAAGTGCTCCAAGGGTGGGGATAATTTAACACCGGGCGAGAGTGAAGCGGTCGCAACGAGAAGGCATTGTGAAGCCGGAGCCCGACAAAGCTGCCACGAGATTCTGGAATTGCAAGGTAATTATTATCCCTTTTCCTCTGGATTTTCTGTGGAATCTTTAGAGCGATTATTTCAATATTAAAATTCGATATTCACTGCTAGGCATTTAGCCAGCCTAAATATCCATTGATAATTACTATAATAGTACTGTAATTACAGATTTAGGTTACATCGTTAAACCCAAGCAGCAACGCAATTAACAAATATACATACCTGACAGAGCAGTGGAGTTATCAGAGAAAATTTGCCTAGACAGAAGGCCACAAAGGACGACAACGAGAGTTGGAAAAATAAGAAATCGCCAAAAAATTCTCAGGTACAGAAAAATTCAACCTCGGTAAAATTTGCGTTGCTTCCGGAAATTCTAGGCACAGGCCAGGTTCCGTATTCCAATTACCCCACTTGATTAATAAAGTAATTTCCCGAATTTAATTAAGTATCGAAATTATAAATCGAAGTTAAGAATAGTTAGAATTGAATTTGAACGAAATAGAAAATTTAGCAAGTTGAAAAATTTCAGAATTAAAAATGAAAGAGCTTGTAACAGGGTAAATTACCCTACTTAGATAAGTCGCCAGAGGTCGATAATTGGTCGACTCAGCACTGGCGCGCCTCTATCTTCGGGATCCTTTTTTGTAATTAAGAGGGAGGTGTAATAGGTAAGTGAACGAGAGCCGGCGAATCTGACAACCAGAAGAGGTTGAGTGACCGACCACACCGGTCGCAATTATCATCAAAAAAAGGTAATTATTTTTTCGCACGTTGAATTGGAACGCTGCGATAAAAATCTAATAATATCCTCATATTAATTATTTACAAGACAAAATATTAATTAATTTGTAATTACAGGAAAATTTTATAAAATTGGAACCGAATCCCCGGAAGAAAAATTTGAAGCTCGAAACGGACTTTCTACGGAAAATTGCCGGATCAAGAAAATTTTAGGATTTCATCGAATTTGAATTAAGGTACCGAATTTCACTCCGTGGGCGGAAAGTGGACCGCGGTTTGCACTCGGTCCACTTTACCTCTTCTCAATTTATTTTATATATAATTTTTATTAATAATTAATAGTTAAACATTTGCTAGTTTAGATTGAGTGATTTTCCTGGGGGCTTTTATCCCGCAAGGTCGATTGAGTGACTCGGGTATAAGCATACCCGAGAATCACTCAATCGACCTTGCGGGATAAATTCTTTCTAAATTCCCCGTGAGAAATTTTTAATAAACTAAAATTAATCAATTGAATTAATTAACATCTAGAAAATTCGTTTAATAAATTGTTATAATTTTATAACAATTAACTCAAGAAAAAGTGATTAATTTTGTGCTTGAAAATAATCGACAAGCATTTTTACTCGTGGAATTTTTGGTCAGGCGTCGATATATTTTGCGTCGCAGTAAATTCCAAACACCCAAGGTTAACGAAAACTAAACTAGGGAATATTCTAGCTAACAAAATTGAATATTTCGACTATTGTCGATTTTTATAAATTATAAAATTATCTAAAAATTATCGAAAATTATGTTAAGAACTATTTGTTGAAATTATTTTATATGGTGAATTATTCTATCACGTTAAAATTAATTAAATTGGGCTTAAGTCCGTGTATTAGATAAATTTAAATTTACTGGAAATTAAGAATTAATTAATTTTATATAAATAATTTTGAACATGATTATTAAAATTTGTTTAGATTAAATTAATTATCAAAAATAATTTTCGGGTTCAATAACCTTTATCTAGAGATTATTAAGAACTCTTGTTCTAAATATTCATTATCGTAACATTAAGACCATGGTATTAAAGTAGTCAGGAATGTTAATCTAATTTAATAACTTTAATCTATTTGAATATTTTAATACAGAATTAGAATTGGCAATCGGAATTTGAAAAATTGTAATAGTTAGTTCAAAGCTTATTTGGAATTTGATTGTTAATTGGAAATTATTGTTTTAATAAATTCTAATGATTGAATATTTTAATAGCTCAATTTTAAGTTCTAAATCAAATTAATTATCATCAATCATTAAATTTTAAAGTCAAATCAGTAGTGTCAGTGTGAGATAAGTGTGGGTTATGTGTAAGCTGCAGAGTATCTAGGTCTACGTTTGGTCACTGGGCTGTTACTGCTGTAGCTGAAGCGGGTTATGAAAGAGTGCTGCGGAACATCTAGGTCTACGTTTGGTCACTGGGCTGTTACTCCTGTGAGCCGAGTCAATGACCCCTGCATACGATTGGCATCTGTGCGGGTGATTAAAAGTTTAGTTAGTTTGGTTTGTTAATAATTTGACGGGTAGACGCCGAAAGGGGCCCGTCACGTGTAGACGCCGAAAGGGGTACGTATTAGAAATCGACGGGTAGACGCCGAAAAGGGGCTCGTCGAGAATAAGTACATTGTTAAGTGTGGATAGTGTGAGTGAGTGAGCGAAACTTTGTTAAGTTTTTGTAAGTCAAGATACTGTTAAGTTTTCTATTGTTAATAAATATTGGCCAATTTTGCTAATTAATTATTTATTATTCAACAGCACCTTCTTCCACTCTCTCTACCCTAAGATAGGAATTCTCAGCTCTGGACCGGTTCCAGGAACGGTCATTAAAAATCCTGGTGGCGCCTTAATAATCATTGTTGTTTGTTAATTTTGTTAGTTTATTGAAAAATTGATTAGGTGCCAATCTGAGCAGGTAAAACTGTTACAAGGTTGAATTTATTATTATAATTATAATTTAAAATATCAAATAAGATTAAAATAAAATTTATACAATCAAAAATTTTAGTGTCGTTAAAATTAAGCCAATGGCCAAAAGGAAATTTTGCCGATTAAATTTAGTGCAACTTAGAAATTAAAAATAAAACGACATAAATTAATATTCAAGTAAGATTAAAATTAATTAATAAAATCAACATTTAAAATAAATTAAAAGTTAAGATGGTAATTAATAATTAAAATTAATCTTTGGAAAATCATCAAAATTTTAAATAAAATTATAATTGAAATCAATCTCCGAGAAAGTTAATTGTCAATCAATGAATTAAACTATCGAAATTAACAAAAGTAAAAATTTATCAGTAGATGAAATATTGTTCAAAAACGTCGATAAATAAATTTGTCAAATTCCTGTAGATAATTTCAGAAATAATTAACATAAAATTTTAACCTTGGAAAAATTTAGCCAAGTTAATAACTAAGTCTAAAATCCTTACTGGAATTCGAAATAGACATAAGCCGATTATTCAGAGAATTTGAATTCGAGTAAATTTTAATTAATCTAAATTTTTGGTTGAACAAAAAGCTGCTGTGATATTAATAATTAAACAACCAAAATTAAATTAAATTATTTATTGGTCAAGTTAGGGACCGGGAAATTTGATTCCCAGGAAGTCATGTTATATAGAGTATTGCGGTTTTTCAAATGATTATTAATTAGAGTCAAGTGTGTATCCGGATAAAATTGTTTTACTGAGAATTTTGTGTGTGTGTGTGTGTGTGTGTGTGTGTGTGTGTGTGTGTGTGTGTGTGTGTGTGTGTGTAAATAGATTTACATTATATACTCCTCGTTCACGGGCTGTCGAGGAGGTTAGTATTAGCAGATTATCGACTAGTGTCATGGTATCCTCCTTCGTCCTAGTCGACTTAAGGTTCCTTAGTCCCGTAGTGAGGGTCCGGGCAACAGCGAAAGGGCTAAGAACGGTTTGAACTTTGGACAGGGGTCCTGGCGACCACCCAGGGTCAAATCTAGAGTCTTAGAGCGTGAAGGTCCTGTGGACAGCACGACTCAGGTATAAACTGCGGTATAGACGCTCCTTATGAGGGTACTGTCAGGAATAAGCAACTATGATAGAAACTACAACATAGACGCTCCATAAGAGGGTATTGTTAGGAATAAGTAGAGAGTGTGTGTAAAAAAAGTAAAATTAAACCGTTGTAAAAATTAGGTGAATAAATCAATGATTCAAGTTACATTTAATTGTTGTTATTTGTGTCAATCTCATAATAATTTCTCTCGACCCTGTGATATCTCTCTTGCTTGGACCGATTCTGGAAACCGTGATAAGAATTCCATTGGCACCCCTAAATTTTAAACTTAAATAAAGGGGTGACCAAGGGATGGAAGCAACTCGTTACAAGATGAAGTTAATTTTATGTCGGTTAAAGATATTCTTTGCTCTGCCTATTTAAGCTATATTTCATCCAAGTTTCAAAATGTGATTACATCGATTGTAATATTGTCGTGAATCAGTATATACTTTTAGAGATAGATAGTCATAAACAGATCACAATTCTATTGAAAAAATATTTTTAACATAACTGATCGTTTCTGGAACATCATGCTTCATTGATACATTAAAAGCCGAAAATTAAGGTTTACGACCAGTAACTGTAGAAATAGAAAACGACTATTTTAATTTTTATGACAATTCACGTTTTGATAGTAAACTTCTTATTGAGACGTCATCAAAAATTTATGTACCATAATTCATAATTGTGCATGATAGTATACTCAGTCATATTCCTATATATCTTTTTTCTTTAGACTTGAGTGATGCAAGAAATAAACTTTATTTTAACTATATCTCATAGAATAGTTTCCAATAAAATTATCGTTAACTTACTTCTTCATCTTTTATGTCACTACTCGCTGCGTTAGAATTTGATATTTTAGTGACCTCAAAGTCCGTGAATTTTTTCTCAGCATCATTACTTGACAATGATCCAGATGGGAGAGTAACTGAACTGGGTATTGTAGCTGTTGGGCTTGTAATTGTTGGAGATGAAATTTGTTCAGTGTGGTGCTGACGCTCAGCGATTCCACGTTTTGCGGACGGCGGGGGAGGTGGTAATATTGGTCGGATGGCATCTTTTATCTAAAAAATCGTAATAATTAAAATTTATATGAATTAATATTATTTTCATTATCATCCATAATTCTTAATTATAATATGTATATCAGGAATGTGTACTTTATTTCTGAGTTAATAGTAAGAATAATTAATAAATCTATCAATTTTGTTAATTTTGTGATGATTTATATGACTAAGGCAACTGTGCAATGTAAGATAGTGATTGTTAGAATTCGTATTATGGTAAATATTAGAATTGTATCAATTGTTATGTTATTTGTTAGTTATTAATTTGTGTAATTTTCACATGCCTGATGAAGGTCTAATAAAAGACCGAAATGTCGCAGAAATAATAATGTAATTGGTTATTATGATCCTATCTAGTCCTCATTCCTGATATATATATTATAATTTATATGAATATTAAAAAAACAATAAATGATATACTCTAGTCACAAAAATTTAGGGCTATAAAAAAATTCCAAATTTTTTGGTGATTTTTAACGAGCTGTAACTCCGAGAAAAATGGTCGTACAGAAAATATAAAAAGAAAATTGTAGCTCCAAGTGTCTAGTTTTCAGATATGACTATGAAAAATTCTTGTCATGTCTACGTCTGAAAAAATCTTAAAAAAACTACCAAAAAAAATTTTTCCAAATTTTTTTCGTTCAAAAAAAGCTCCACGGGATTCAGAAAAATCTTTTTAATTGTTTCGTTCAAAATTTCTTTTAGAGAATCCAATACTCTTTTATTTGACGTATTCAAAAAGCCCGTACGACGATTTGCCGCGGAGTTATCGTCAATCAAAGCAAAAAAGTTCTTTTTAACTTTGATAATCAATCACTTCGGAAATAATGATCGTATAGAAAATTGAAGAAGGGTTTTGAAAACTGCACAATATTCTCCATAAGAAAATGTAAACATCTTTTAGAAAAAAAACTTTTTTTTTTAATTGAAAACTCGGACTGAAAAAAAGACAAAAATTCGCATAAATAAGGATAATTGGATAACTTTTGATAGAATAGATGAACGAAGAATATCGTCGGTAATTTTTTCACCTCAAAGTGTCCCCTAAAATCTCTCAAAAATTCAAAGTGCTGCGATTTTTTTTTCATTGTGCCCCGAAGTTTCAAATTCTTTGTTTTCGCAAAAATCACCATTATGAGCCATTTTGTTATTTTTATTCATTTTTTCTCTGAAAAAAATTTTTTTCTCTCTAAAATCTTCATTTTTTTGATCAAAAAAATTAACGGTTTAAGAAATTAGAAAAAGAAAAAAAAATTTCAATTTTTTTCGAAGTTACGATCGTCGTCCGGGTCAAGGTAGATGACGAATCACTACCGAGCGTGATGATAGAGCTATCATTCGAGAAGCTCATCGAAACCCCACTGCTCATGCTCACATGATCGCTCCTCAATTTTGCAATCGTCGACAACGTCCTCTCCAACAACACATCTCGGCATCAAAGGTCCGAAATCGCTTTCGAGAGCAAGGACTACGCGCTCGACGCGCAAATCGCGTGTCTATGCTCACTCCACGACATTGTCGAGTCCGATTGAGTTATGCGCATGACCATCATCATTAGGGTCGCAGACAGTGGACCAGTGTCTTATGGACTGACGAATCTCAATTTTGTCTTCATGGCAGCGATAGACGATCTCTCGTTTGGCGCCGTCATGGGGAACGAGATCGGGATGGTTTTACGAGACCAGTTACGGCTTTCAATGGTGGATCAGTCATGGTGTCGACAGGCGTATCTTTCAACACCAGAACCCCGTTGGTCATTGTTCGTGGGACGTCGACTGCCGATAAGTACGTTGAAGAGATTCTGGGACCACACGTCCTGCCTATGCGCACACGCATAGGAGCAAGACGGTTCATTTTGATGCAGGATAATGCTCGTCCTCATCCTGCAATTCGCACGCAAACTTTTCTTCGCGCCAACAACGTAACGACGCTTAATCATCCTACTATGAGTCTGGATTTGAACCCAATTGAGCATGTTTGAGACATGATTTAGCGTCGGTTGCGGCGAAACTATCCGCAACTGCACAATCTTCATCATTTGACTCAAGCGTTATTACGTTGTTGGCAAGGAATTTCGCATCGTGACATTCGACGATGCATTAACATGCAAGAGCGCTTACACGCTGTGATTTGGAACCGAGGTGGCAATACACGGTACTGAACGGTTACTGCCGTGCGTACAGAGGTCCTTCAACAGCTGCTGACAGACAGACAGCAAAGACACAGACGAACACACACACACACACACACGCGCGCGCGCGCATATACAGAAGTGTAAGTCCGACCGAGCAACCTCCACGTGGTACGCTTCGGGTCACGCTAATGCCGGCGGTAAAACAGCAGTCAAAAAAAATCGAGAAAATTTCGAAAATAAATTTAAAAAAAAATTGAAATTTTTTTATTATTTTTCTTATTTCTTAAACAGTTAATCTTTTTGATCAAAAAAATAAAGATTTTAGAGAGAAAAACATTTTTTTCAGGTAAAAAATATGCTGTATCGCGTGATATCGTGATTCAGCGATGTCACCGATGTTTGTGGAGTTAATGTTAAAACAGTAATGATACAATTAAAAAAATAAATTAGGAAAACGGTTGGCCCTGAAGGTCATCTCTGCAACTTCCCGCTAATTCCATACCTAAACGCTTGGAATCGCACTTATGACGTTTTTGAGCTCTTCGAACTCAAAAATATGATTTGTGTGTCATATTGAGCTCTCCAAGATCAAAGTGATAGCTTTTGTATGCTTTTGAGCTCTTCAAGCTCAAAAGTCTGATAAAAATTTGATAAATTTTAAATTACATACCTAGGCCAGTAAAATAAAAAAAGTCTTAGATCACATGTAATTGTTAGCCGAGGTTGACAAACATGTGGTCTGAGGCTTTACTTTCTACTGGCCAAGGTGTGTATACTATTTTTCTGCTCGACGTAGCCGGAATGTGGCAACTTTGTTTAGCGCAGCGGCCAGGAAGTTGCCACTTTCCGGACGGAGGGCAGAAAACACTATTTTTCAAATTTTCTAACCGCAATAACTTTTGAATAGGACACGGACTTGTGCCTCACACAGCTATTGACAGAACACGGACAGTTTGACGCCTACCTCTTCAGGATAGGGCTACACCGCACACTGACGAGCAAATTCTTCCTTTACGAAATCGATGACGCCGAACACACTTTCTTGGAGTGTGTACGGTGGAAGGACTACAGAAGCAGCACTAGAAAAATTATAGGCACCATACTCTCCCCCGAGAGCTTGATAGCCTGCATGCTCAGAAAAGAAGATAACTGGTTAGCTGTCGCAGCCTACGCGCAGCGTCTTCTAAAAGAAAAAACCGCAGAAAAGGACCAGTTCCTAGAGTAGGCGTCTTGAGACGCTACATGGACTGGATTGAAGTACCTCTAATGGGGTTCCGATCCAGTCGTCTCTGTACTATCTACCGGGAAAATGAAAGGAGTTTTTTTTAGTGGGTAAAAATCCCATACTACTGACCATAATCTTTTAATGATAGCGGTGTCTTTGGGAAATTTCTTTCACTTCTCTATAATAAAAAAAAAAAAAAAGCTTCGTAGGGCTTCAAAACGTCGAGATCTATGGAAACCTCGATTTTTGTGAAACGGGGTAAAACTAATAATTTCCCGATTTTTCGAAAATCATTGATTTTCTTAGCGACAAGTTAAAAATATATATATTTCCATATATTAATCGTTAACTAATAATAAGTTACTATGAATTATTGAATTAAAATAATTTGGAAAAATGCTGCTACAGACCATTATTTTATCTGTGTCACGTGATTTCCTGATTCAGTAAGCAAATTATTTCATCCATGTTTTTGAAGTTATTCTTAACTTCATATAATCAGATTGTGATGATACCACTCAAAAATATTTTAATTCTCAATTTCTAATAAATAAGGCATGAAAGTTGGCCTATTTTCAATTGTTCAAATTTGAGGTTAAACTTATAAACATTCATTTGAACGGTGGCGAAATTTCGGGCTCTAATAATAAGTTACTTTGTATTATTAAATTAAAATAATGTACACAAAAAGATGCTACGGCCTCTTTATTATCCCGAGTTGAAATTTAGAAACTATATAGAACCCTCTAGCCCGAAATAGATCCGACTGAGAGCCCTGTAGTCATATAAGTTCTGACTTTGAACCCACAGGTCCAAACATTCACCGAGAGGTCCGATTTTGAACCTTCAAGTCCCTTCATAAATTTTTATTAACTACAATTAAATTATCCATGATACAAAAAATTAAGGTAAAGTAATATGAATTAACCCATGTAGGAGTTCCTAGAGTTGAACGGTGCCAAGCTTGCACCAAGACTGGGCAACTCAGTCTCGGCCGTTCGTTTGGTGAACCAAACTTGGATCAAGACTAGCTCATTTAGCTTTGGCTATTTAATGTTGTGTCAGGCTCTAGCGAAGACTGGATAACCTAGTCTTGATCATTCAATAGAAAATCTATAGTTAATTAATCATTAAGTAGGGAAAGGAGGGACTAAGACGGGCCTATTAAAGAAAAAGTGTTGAAATCCTTCATGTTGTTCTCTGGTCTTACGTTTTTTTAATCATTTGCCAATTATTTGAGCTTAATTTACTCTGTTTACTGAAAATAAAATATTGAAAATGTAGGATAAAATGGGCCACCTTCAGAAACTGTTTATCATATGAGTTTTTTAACTAGTTTTACTTTTTTTGGCCTTTTACTGAATTTATGGTATCGACTTTTTTAGATCTATCGAAATTAAAAAATTAAGAAAATTGAGAAATCTCAAAACAAACTACAAAAAAAAATTTTTCAAATGTAGTTTTTTTGGAATAACTTTTAAACGGCTTAACCCATCAATTCTCAAAACTAATCAACTTTTGACATTAAAAAACCACGTCTATCACAGCTAGCTCGGTCAAAATCAGTTGATTCGTTCGTGAGTTATTGTTGTTGAAAGAAGAGTGATTTTTCAAAATTACTTCGAAATTCCTAGTTCGATCAATTTAAACTCAAAGATTCTCTATAAGGCTTAAAAAACTACGTTGAATGCCGCCAATTATGTAGAAATCAGTTCATTCATTCAAAGGTTATTGCAGTTAAAAAATACGAAAAATAGTGTTTTATGAAACTTCTATTAGATGTTTGAGCTAGGAGAACTCAAAATTACACAAAAATTATACTCTGAGCTCGAAGAGCCTAAAAACGTCATAAGCTCAATTTTGAGTGCTTAAGTATGGAATCAGCAGGAAGTTGGAGGGATGGCTTTTAGGGTCAACCATTTCTAATTTTTTTTTTTTTTTTCAATATAGCAACATGAAATGATTTTTTGAAGTAGAAGATGATTTAATTCAAGACCTTTCTCGGTATGCATCTACTGATATTATTGTATGAGTGCAAGATGGTTGTGATAGAGGCAACTGAAGATCACAAAATTGTTTGACTTTGATGAGTCGAGTATAAAGCACAATCTCACACGTATCGCGTTATGAGGCGTGCAAAATAAGTTTGCTGGCGAGCTGTCTCGATCTCTTTCTGTATTTTTGTTCGAATGCTCAACAGAAATTTTACCGTCAACTCTTTTATTTTATCTTCGTCGCACATCATCACTAGACGCACATCTTCGTCGGTACTAAATTTTGGAAAAAAATAAAATATTTTTTAAATAATGACCATGGTGATCATTTTTGGGGGATTTAGACTGTGATAATCGATAAAATGAGAGTTAAACTTGATTTATTTTTGTTTTCATCATTACTAGCTAGCTCTCTTGCTTCCATACTCATGTCTTTCGGTAGTGATAATTTTTGACAATCTTCTATAAATAAAAATGAATTGCTGTGCATTAGTCACGCTAAAACTCAAAATTGGCTGGAACGATTTAAACAAATTTTTTTTGTTTTGTTCGCTATAGTTCAGGGATGGTTTAGAAAAAAAAAATTTTTGGAAAATCCGAAAGTTCAGCTAAAAAAAAAAAATTGTTAATTTTGTATCGGAATCGCTATTGTTACGCTTGAGCCTGAAGGCTGCAAGAGTGTACCAAAATTGTTCAATATATCGGAAGATACATACAAGTATACTGCAGAGTTATACTATTTACCTATATTCAGTTTGTCGGACATAACCACAAATCTGAAGAAAAATGTTTTTCATTACTTTTGTTTTGTTCGTGTTTATTTTCATATTGTTTATGTTGTGTATTGTTTATTCATATGCCACGAAGAAAACGAGCTGACATTGGTCGTCGATGTCAGTCAAATGTGCGACAAGCATTATAACTTAATACCATTTTGGTATCAGGCTTATTGATCCCTGGACAAAATATCCCCAAAAAAAATATCCCCTGACAAAATATCCCCGTCAAGTTATCCTTCGGATTCGTTATAATTTTCGAAAGTTAAAAAAAAATTATTCAAGGCCACAGCATGGTTAAAAGCGTTTGTGTTTGTCTAATATCGAATAAACACACACAAAAACCATGTTTGTTCGACATTCATATTTAATAATTATTATTATATTGTTGTAAATTTGATAATTTTGCGTAATAAGTATTATAATAGCCCATTAGTGTAATATTATTGTTATTATCCGATATTGTAATTGTTGTAAAATGTTTCAGATATGAAGTGATTGATAATAATGATTAAATGAATTTATAATTTTTTGCTGTAATTTGTTGTTACTTATTATTTTAGCTCCCTATTTTGAAAATATTAATGTGATTTTACTCATGTAATTTTAATGTTATGTGTGTATTTATCTTTGTTATTTATGGTTTTATTAATAAATTCTGTCTGTTTGGTATCAATTGTCGGGGACATTTTGTCACGGGGATATTTTGTCCAGGGATCAATTACCATGGAAGCACTATTTTAACCATACACAATATAACCAGTGTTAATTGTTGACAAAAATAAATTAGAGTTTAAAGGTTGATAATCACGAATAAAAAGTTGTAAAAAAAATGTTGTAGGTGATACGAAGTTCACCGGGTCAGCTAGTTTTTTTTATAATTATCCTCATAGCATGTGTAACTTAGATTTAATTTATTAAAGTAATCTGTTATTAATTTAATTGATTAAAATTCGAGATATTCAATTTTAGTTTATATACACAGGAAGAAAAATTAACTTGAATCAAGTAAATAATTGTGAAAAACTTAGTTTAAAAATTTTTAAGTAAAAATTTTTTGTTCTTGTTTAAATAAATTTTATTTGATTCAAGAATTTTTCGTCTTGATTCAATGCAGTGAATTTTATCAAAATTATTGTAAATATTTATTGTTTAACGAATATTTGTAAGCAAATGCTACAATTGAAAATTTATTATCTAATCAAAACAATTACATATCATCAAAATTGATATGGCCTTTAAAAAAATTAAAATATAATAATTTACAGATGAATTTTTGATAAACATTCAATAATAGAAGATTGAAAATCCACAGGATGATGTACGAAATCTAGAGTAAGATAAAGACTAAAAAATAGTTTCATTAAGACACAATATTAAATAACATAAATTATATAAATAATAAACCGTCACACCTAATCATTTTATAAATTTAGCTTATGAGAATGATAAGATGTGCCTTTGCTGATCGATCATACGGTGTCGGGGTTAGGGATTGGTCTAGCACTCGAGCGGCTTGGGTTTGAATCTCGGATAGAACGGATGCGATTTTCACTTTGTTTCTACTTTGTCAGAAATTGGGAAGTATATGATTTCTTGATCTAGTTTTTGACTCTTCAATTTCTTTTCGCTGCTTCTGGCCATTATCGGTTCTCTAGCAGTTTTTTGATTAAAATTTCTATTATTGTAAAGATTTTATTTGACGATGTCAAAAGTGACTTTTGATTTTCCACCACTTCTCTTATTTTCAAAAAATTTTACATCGCGGCTTATTATTATTTTTCCATTTGATCGATCCAACAAACGATACGCTTTCGTTTCTTTAGAATACCTAATAGGGTGGTCGTTAAGAATTAAATTTCTTGAGGCGCCCCCTAAAAAGCTTCCTTTTGATGAAAAAAGACTGAGAAAATTTTTTATAATTTTTTTCATCCAAGACAACACGTGCCTCAAGCCGATTTAAGTAAATTTTTGGGTATAATAATGTTTTTTTAAGGATTTATAATAATAAATACAATTTCATACAAAATACGAACAATCAGAGAACCCAAATTCATGAGAATATGATAGTTAATGAAAATTACAATAAATATTCCGAACTGTAAGGTCTGTTTATCAAAAAAATTGATGATATTTTTATTTTATGACAAAATTTATACAAATTTAATTTTAATCTTCAGTTTTTATCATTCCATTCTTTAAGTAAACTTTCTTTCGTTATCTTGATGCCTTTGCTTCTGTAATCATCTCAAATTTGAATCAGGAATTGCTTTTGTTTTTCATCTTTTGTGAATAAATGGTTGTACTCTTGTATTAGTTTAACACCTCGTTCTGCAACATCGTTAACGACTGATAAATTTGTTACAGCCGTCAAACAATCTTGATAATTAGAGTCTTCTAAACATTTTTCACAATTTTCAGTCAACCAGCTCGTATTTAGTCCAAGTTTATGGAAAAAATTAATAGAAGTTGCATTAATAAACTGTTCTAATCCTCGGTCAAATAATTTTGGATCATCCGCACGAGATACTACAGCCTTCCTAAGAACTTGTTCATTATTGTCTAATAAATCAGGTTCATCTGCATTTTGTGAAAATTCAATGACTTTTTTAACCATTTTCTGTTTCGTTTTCGTATCTACATCATCATCGAATAAAGCCAATGAACAATTTTCAGGATTTAGATACCACAAATGGTTTAAAATTTTACCTAAAGCACTCTCGTATATTTTTTTGTCAATAGGTTGAAAGTTATAAATAGATTTGATCAACTGAAAATCACAGTTTGGTACCTTAATCGATGATGTGGCGGCGAAGCATATTCGTAAATAAATTTTCACAATAAACACGTAAATCATGCCCAGGCTTTTTTCTTCCGTAGACTTTAGTTCAAAAGTAAATCGTAACAGAAATATTTTCAACGAATATATTGCCTTAGCCATCCATCTGGCCTGATGCATAGCTCCAGGAGTATGAAACGTGATGTTAACAGGTATTATTCCAATAAATAGCAAGCTTAATTCTAGCAGTTTTAAATAATCTTTTCTATTATGGTTCAAAGTAAGTTGTTGCTTAATGAATTTATGAATGTCTTGAATATAATTTTCCAATCATTTACCAATCAAGGGATCCGCTATTCCACTTTTAAATTAAGTTGGGTCGAATTCATCCCACTCTTTCTTGAATCGAGCAAATGTAGGCACATTTGGTCCAGAAACATTAGTTAACTTACTGTTAAATACAGCTCTCAATACAACCTCAAATATATGATGTCTGCTTGGCAAAATAAGAAGATCTTTCTCTAACAAATGCTCAATCCAAACTGCTGCACCATTATATTATCCAGTATTCGATGCAGTAGTATCACAACATAAACCGACTACTAAAACACTGACTCCATACTCTTGAAGAGCATCAGAAACTGCATTTGCCATTGCTCGGCCTGTAGCATTTTCTAACGGTGGTATCGATAGAATTTTAGTTTCATTTTCAAATAAAACTATTATTGGAAGACGGTCTACGAAATTTCTGCCAGTTATATCAGGTAAGTGTTTACCGTCCCAATGAACAATTAATCTACGAAGATCTTTATTTGCAAATCTTGTTTCGATTTCAGCCGCTCTTTCTTTTCTGAAATTTTTACGTTTTTGTTTTATCGATGTTCGATTAACTATGTAGTGGGTTGCATCAAGTTCCACAGCTTCAAGAAATGCAATTAATAAGCCTGTTGCATCGCGATCACTAATTTTGCATTTATCTAACATGGTCCATAATTTTGGAGTCACAATGTCTATTATTCCACGAGATCTTTTCGGTGGTGGCGATTCTTTATTTAAGTTCATAACGAAACTAGGCTCTCTGTGAAGACTTTCTTGACTGAATGAAGACGGGGTTGATTCATACTGTGAAGTTGGCTCAGATTCTTCTATATTGATAGAAAAAAAAATTTTTAATTAAAGAATAAATATCAAAAATGTCCGACTTATATTAACACTTACCAGATATATCTTCAACATCGTCAATAAATCCAACACGATTTGGTTCACGTTGATTTAATAAAAATCTTTTTGTACTGTCATCAACCATTGTTAAAACATCACTGTGTGCTATATCAAACAAATTATTTAAGTGTGATAAAAATACTGTTTCATTGTTTTCCTGAATGTCATTTCGTCTTGATGAGTTTTTCTATAAACTTCTCCAATCGTTGTATAAATCATCAATTTTTTTCATACACCGAGATTTTTGTTGCATTGAAATTTTTACTTTTTGCCAAAAAGTAATTAATTCATCATACACTAAACTTTCACTGACTTTCAAACTATGTTTCTATATTCGGGTGTTGTAAAACAAAAATTTTAATACTTGTAAATTAGATGGAAGTTGATTTCCCGCAATTTCATGATGTGTCTCTCCGATTAAAAATATGTTTTCTACTTTGTTTTCCATTACAAAAATAGTATCGTTTAAAATGTTCAATGTTTAACCTTACATTCGCACCACATGCAAGACTTTTACAAGTAATAATAAATAACTCAGTAACTTCTAATAAAACATACCATTCAGTTCCTAAGTAAACTCAATAAGTAATAAACGATATTACTTGTAAAAGATAAGATGTTTTAGTTATAACAGTATTGAGTTAATGATTTATATAAAGCATCTGATACAAATTTTGCCATGTAAACAATACAAAAACTACCGACGTATATGCCACTGCTAGTAACTTATCGACAGAGAAGGATTTGACGCTTTTATCTAAGTTACCCAGCATGTGCGCATCCGCAATTTTTAGAAGCATTTTCTCAAAAATAACTCATATATAAATGCTTACAAACGTTTAAAAAACCATAAAAATATAATAAAAATAAAAAAATAAGCTTAAATCACGAAAAATTTAGAACTTTTTGTAAAACTATAATTTGAAATTCATCACTGAGAATAATAATACTAAAAGTGTTTCATTGTTGAAACATTTCCAATCTTAGAATAATTTTTACACTACTCTTAACAAGAAGTTTCATTAAAAATCAGAAAATTACCAAAAAATTAACTTAAATCGGCTTGAGGCACGCGTTGCCTTGAGTAACAAAAATAATAAAAAATTCTCATACTGTTTTTTCATCAAAAAGAAGCTTTTTAGGGGGCGCCTCGAGAAATTTAATTTTTAACGACCACCCTCATACCTAACTATGACACACTTCCGTGTATTAGCATCCCCACTCAATTTTCTAAGAATTCGCGAAAAAAAATACAGTTTAAACAGGTCTGAATTTTCGAATCGAACAATAAGCGAACAAACTCTGTTTCAAGTGCTTTATTCTATACAGTAAGCTGTATAGGATGGACCACAATGCACACACAGTGACTTCTTGGAACATGATTTCGGACCAGAGAAGCTTCAGTACTGTGATCTAGCGGGAAACGGAGGGAAACTGTATGTAACTGTTCTATTCGTTCTCTTTGGTCACCTCTTTATTTATTTAGGGGGCCACTGGATTTTTAAACACAGTATCCAGAAACTGGACCAGAGCATGGAGTAAGTTCTACAGGGTCGTGAGAGATTGCTAGGAAGGAAACAAAAATAATCAAAGAAATTCAATTTTACAAGAAGTTTTATTTAACCAACCCAATTACAATAATAATCCCCTTACAATTAATTAACACTTAATTCTAAGTCCTATTCCCGCCTACGTACCAGTTTCCTATCATAGTTACTATTCCCGACAGTACCCTCATATGGAGCGACCATACAGCGGTTTCTAACTGTAATTATTTTCCTCAATTTCCCACACGCACACAGAACATAATTTTAATCCGAACACACAAAGTAATATTCCCATAATTTTACAAACTAATTTTTCTAAGATTATTATTTACTAAGATTGTTATTTAATTCCATTTTCAAATTAAAATCCGATTAACTGATCTGCTAAATCTAAATTTTTTATTCATTCTGAATTTCTATTTAAATTAATTTCCTAATTAAAATTCTTAACTAATTTACTGCCGTGGTCTTAATAATACAACAATAAATATTTAATGACAAGAGGTTTTCGAATCTTGTATTAATATATTAAAAACTGACGACAGAGATTTTAATAATCTGCCGTCGAAATGTTCGTTACGCCTGAGTATTTTACAAATTTATTTTTCTTTGTAAATTTTAATTTCGCCAAATTTTATAATATGATTTTTCTTAATTATTTTAATTAAAATTGATTTAGCATCATTTTATTAATTGTTTTATCTGAATTTAATTTTGCCAAAATGTATCAATTATTTTTTTTACGTGGTTGAATTTTGTCCCAATTATTCAGTCAGAATTTACACATCAATTTATTTAATTTTAATCTCCGCATTAAGAATTTGTCAATTGATTTTATTTTATTTACTTTTGACCATAAGTTATATTACTTGTCTCTAAATAACTGAGTTTATTATATTTCAACTAAATTATTTTATTTTACTTTGTTTGTGTTGCTTGAAACTTAGAATCCATTGTATTTTATTTTTAGGGATTATATTTTATTTTGCAACGCATTGAGATTTCAGTCTCGACCTTGCGTGTCCTTTCCTCAGCGTTTTAGCGCGAGACAAGATGGCTGACCCTCTCCCAAACTTTTGTCGATTTTTCTTCGCACGAAGGTTACAAGCATTTTATTTTCTACTTTTGGACTAAATGATTTTAATACTTATTTTAACAATTATTTTCTGATTCTAATTTTACTTTTGTTTTATTTCACACAATCAAAATTTGTTCCAAATTCTTCATGATGATTTTAACTAATTTTTACTTCTGATGATTTTACTAAAATATTTTACTGAAATTATTTCCATGATTTTAATTGACACGAAATCAACTGATTTTACTTAAACTCAATTCCCAGAGATCAATTTTTCACATGACACCGAAATCATGGGTTAACAAACTGAAATAATTCCTAGTAAAATTAATCCAAACTCTACCTACGTGTTTAATAAATAACCCGAAATAAGTCCTGGTATTATTAATTAAATATTTAGTATTCTATTTCTAACTTGTTAAATTTATTCTTAATTTTATTCTGACTGGATTCTGGCTTAATTCTAATTATTCTACGAAAGTTGTCCTCAAACATTTTGTTAACTAATTCTTAATTTTCGGACAATTACTTAAATTTTGATAAAACTAACCAATCTTAAATTTTTTAAAATTAATAATTGTGACCCTACGCGAAATGGCGATGACCTTCAGCCGACATAAGGCCTGATTGATGCCGCTTCACCGAGAAATTATTTAGACATGATAAATGTACCTGGAGTTTCTTTATAAATTTTATTCGCAATCCCTCGACGCTGCGACTCCTGGATTTTAGTCTCCGTACGGAATTTCTCCTCGGTGAGGTGTTAACTTGGCGACAAAGGCCTAGATTACCACGTCGCGTCACATTTTCCTCAGATAATAATTTTCCTCGAACAGCAAGTTGGCATTAGAATATATTCCGAATTAAACCAAACTTAAGCGAACCAATATGTAAGCCTAGTAAGCATTGAATATGTCAAGCTTCATAGCTTCGTTCCACTTAGATCGAGCGAATAAAAAATAATTATCTGATTAGAACTTTTCACGATGTGTTTGGTTCGACCATTCAGTCACAATAATTTTTCCAAAATTTCTTGGTGCGTTTCTTTCTTCCCCTGCTCTCCCCGCTCTCAGTACACTGACACTTCCACCTTGGAGACTCGCTTACGGGTCGCGAATTACGCCTACGATGGCTTAAAATCACAGTACTCTGTGATCCGTCGATAATTAAACTACACGGAAAAAAAACTATATGAAAAATTACAATAGTAATATCGTAATCCAGGACTAGACTTTTAGTATCTTGATTTTTACGATACTGCCGTCTACAGAATACAATTTAAATTATTGAAAATTACGATGTTATTTAGTAAATTTTTTTTATGTAAGAGCAAGTGAATAAGGATGCATACTATATGTTTTAATAAAAGAAAGACAGAGTCCAGTAGTTTGCGGCACCACCACCAAAAGATGACCAACTACTGTATGGAGGATATTATTATGTGACTGAACAGTACGTTTAGATATTCTCTCCGATAGCGTGAGGGGATAAGCCTTGGACTTGTGGCGGAGAGGACTCCGGGTTCGATTCCTCGGTGATGCAGAGTTATTTTTTTCGGTGACCTAAGCTTCTTTTTAAATTGAGTGATAGAAATTTACGATGCTGCATCGTAAAAATTACGATGTTTGAGTTTAGGTTCGGCACTACAATATTCTATACTAAAAATTACGATGTTTTTACCGTAATTTTTCATACAGTTTTCTTTCCATGTAATGCGGGTAGAAGGGCTTTTAACAGCTTTTAACGATCACTCCGTTACAAGCGGTACTGGCAAAACTGTGTAACGGGTACTTCTCGGCTTATTTTACCCCCGGCTTGGTTTAGCTCGCCGCAGTCCAGGATTCTAACGATGATAAATCTTATCTAACTCAAAACCAAAAATTTAAACATTGAACACAAAACAGAACCTCTTTATTCTAATCAAACGAAGTAAACTTAAATACATTTTACAATTAACGTCGTATTAACCAAAATCCCACTCATACGCGGTGTCCGCAAACTTTAAATTCGACTGTCGTCGGTAATAACATTCTCCCGTCGTGCTTCAATACGCGTCGCTAACACCCCTTCGTCGGCCCTATGGTACCCATCTCCTGACGGGTGGCTAGTGCCGCCCCGCCGGCCCTATTCGCAATACCCAAGGGGAGAGTGAATATAATCCACCTCTCCCCCACCTACTCGGCTGTGGAGGCCACCCTTCGGCGGAAAGCCTCCAGGTGGAGACGGAAAATTTTTGAGCTTTATCAACCTAAAAGTTTTTACTACAAGCGAAAGATCTGGGCGAATTATCGCCATCTATCGCTCGCCGTCGAACTTCGAAAAATTCCCAAACAATTATAAATCTCACTTCGATCAAATATAAGATTCACCAAACAATCTATCAGATTACTATAAATTTCAACCAGATTTATTCCCATACAATTTTTCGCCGGGACTTAGAAGAAATAATTTTCGAAATAAAAAATAATTCACAAAAAAATAATTAATTAGATAATTCGAATTTATTCGGAATATTTCATTAATTTTTCATTTTAGATAAAGTAAATTTTTTTTCTTTAAAAGAACAAAAATTATCGCTACGCAAATTCGCTTATATCAGCTGGGCGGTTTTTACTACGAGCGAACAAACGATGAAATTGTCCGCCATCTATCGGAGCGATGGCAAACTAATCAAAAACAACTTTTCACTCTAAATGTTCTCAATGGAACGACGTGATTATTAATATTCTTTTTTTTTTTTTCCCAAACAATTTCTAATAACATTTATAATAATAATAATAATAATAATAATAATAATAATAATAATAATAATAATAATAATAATAATAATAATAATAATAATAATAATTGATAATAAACAACAAAACTAACTTCCTAAACAAAATTGAACTAAAAACATAAATTGTAGCGGTGGCTCACGTTCGTCGATGAGTCCCGTGATGTCGGCTCTCGCTGTACGCGACATCCCTCCGCCTCCTCACTTATAATACCTTCTTCACAACTGAGCTGACGAAAAAGAGGTAGAGGGTTTAGCTAATCGTTTGGTGGCTTGCTAACATAGACCTTATAACGAAGACGTCAGCGATACGGCCCTTCTCGAAATATTAACGAGTTCGGAGTGCTAGTACAGTAGTTGCGTTGGCAGTGGGACTCCACAATCACGGCTCCCCCACCATATAAACTCAAAAACAATAGTAGATTGCAATAGTTAATCAGAGAATTGAAATTGCCGTTAGTATGCCCCGGGTGCAATGGCGAACAGCTGAATGACCTGGTAAGCAAAGCAGAAATTCAATTCAATTCTCGATTCGGTTACAAGAAAACGACGTGTCCTATGTCAATTAACTAAGAGAGATTTTTTATAGGTAATTCAATTTCCTTTAAGAATATAGAAAGGAAAAATTTTCAAAATTGATGTCCACATTTTGTGTAAAAAATGCGGTAGCTGGTGAAAGATCAATAATTGTAACGATGCACCTCGTAATATTAATACCTTAGTATTTTATAGGCTCAAGTTTTCAGGAAAACTTCATTTTGTCATCATGAATAATCTCTTCACAGTACCGTTAAGAAAAAAAATTGTACGCTTTTTTTAGCCCAGTCTAATATACATATACTCGTGTGTTTTTAACTAAGAATACTTTTAGTACAAAATAAAATTACCTTGATATTGATAAATGAGTCACCAAAAGGATCAGCTTCGAACGGATCTTCGGAAGGTAATGGACAATTTTCGGGTGTGATTTTATCCATTTGATGAATTCCCTGTTGTAAGGAGTTTAATTCAAATTGTAAATCAAGAAGATCTGCTATCACGCCGTTTCTAGTATCTAAATTCCTTTGTACTGATTTATCAATCTCTATACTTAATGATCGTTGGTGTTGATGGCAATTTTCAGTTTCAGCTGCACCCTAGTAATAAATTGTTGATAAAGAGCTTTTTATAATGATATCATTAATCTATAGTTATAGTAAACTTAAACCTAAGTAGCTCTATTCAATATTTTTTATGAGTGGTTGATGTGAAATCATATACCTTCGTATCTGGCGCAGGTTCCACAAAAATACCACTTGTATGGAATTTGACGACATTTTGTTCTATATGCTGTTTTGCCATCTCAATTTCTTTCTTTTTTAATTCAAAGACGACTTGAAAAAGGTCCCGCATAGCAATCACAACCTAAGATAATTAAGTAGAATGTGTCACTAAAATAATTTTTTCCAGAATAAATAAATAGATAAATATATAAATAGATAATTAATTAATTAATAAGTATTATTAATTATTGTTATTATTGGAACGAAGTTCCTTACGGCAGGCTTGGAAGAGATAGGGATTTTGCTGGGGGACCTAACTGAAAAAAATGTGATAGTAAAACCGTAAGAAAAAAAGCGTGGAAAAAAAAGCGTTAAGTGAGCTGTGCGCAGGCGCTGCAGTCGTATACACAGCGAGTAGTGTCTAATATCTTATATATTTCCCTCTTTCTTTTCGTTCTCTCATTTCTTCTCTCTCCATTACCACTCCACCCCGCCAATGCATAGTATATCGCGTGCTTAGAGGTAAAAAGACTTATAGCGAAGGGTTAATAGGGATTTGTGGTGAATTGGCGTATAAAAATTTTTTTTGCCATTCGGTTTAAAATTGTCTGAACCGTAAAAATCTGTGAAAGAATAAAACTATCTGAGGTTTTACGCCGGTACTACCCCAGAAAGTTTTTTTCACATTTTTAAACTACAAATATGTTCCTTTGTAAACTGGGCCGAAAAAAAATTATACGCCCTTTCCCCTTTAGATTAACAAAATTTTGAATTCTCAAAAGTAAAAGAGCGTATAATTGAAGACATACGCCCTTTTACCTTTCAAAATTTTTTTTCAATTTTAAGTGTAGAATGTGTCTACTACTTAATTGGCAATAAAAAAAAAAAATATGCGCCCTTTTACCTTTAGGCACGCAATATACTCATGAACTCATGAACTCATATTTGTATGTTATTTTATGTTGTCAAATACAAATAAAGAGACATATTTTGTTATTTTAGTTGATAATGTGAATTACGATTTTTTTTTATTTTACGTAATTTATTTTATTATTTCCTAAAATACTGAATTTCCTAAATACTTTCCTGTACTTAAATAAAAACTAATCAGCAAAATTTAAGAGAAAAAAAATTATGTGGTGTCGTGGGACACCAGGTAGGAACGAATGAAGATCATCTACAAGCAGCCCTTAACATCGTAGCAGAGTACACACGAGATGTCGGAATGTCTTTTGGGTTGGACAAGTGTGCGGTCGTACACCTGGCGAGGGGTAAGTGCTCTGATTCGGGGGATGATGTCGAGTTAGTAGATGGGAGCGTCTTAAGACAATTAGACGCCGGAGAGTTGTATAGATACCTAGGAATGGAAGAGCACCGTATGCATGCGGTCTCTGAAGTCCGAGCAACTCTCCAGAGCGAGTATGTTAGCAGACTCCGGAAAATTTGGTCCTCCAAACTTTCCGGCAAAAATAAAGTCTCTGCCACTAACATGCTCGCTGTCCCAGTCTTACTATACTCTTTCGGTGTCCTGAAGTGGGCCCAATCAGATTTACGAGATCTCGACATCAAAACCCATAAGATTATCAATATGAATCGGAGCATGCATCCCAATTCATCAGTCGCCAGATTATACCTCTCCCGGTCCATCGGTGGGAGAGGTTTGCAGAGCTTGGAGCAGATTCACGACCGTTTGGTTCTGGGTTTAACATACGAAGTTGTCAATTTCACTGCAGATGAGGATGACTTTCTTATGCAAATTGTTCATAAACATGAAATTGCGCATAAAGGGTCGTTCTTGTATAAGGCAGCAATATATGCGGCAAGAACCCTTGGTCTTGGAGAAATAAACGCTCTTATGGAACTCCAAAAGGAGAAATTTACGAGCGTCATCAAGAACGCCCAGGAAAAACTACTCCTTGGCTAACTGATGGACAAGTCCATGCACAGCGTGTTCTTTAAACACGTGCGTGATCATGGCTGACGTTTTCCTTCTTAAAATCAGCTGGCCTGATGTCCGAGACTGAAGGGTTCATATTTTCCTGCCAAGATGGTGTCATTAACACTCTTGAGTACCGTAGCAAGGTGCTCCAGGTGCAGCTTCCGGACACGTCCTTTCGGAGGTGTAAACAACATCCGGAGACGCTTATGCACCTTTTGTCGGCATGTTCAGTGCTGGCGAGAAGCGCATACATCCAGCGTCACAATGCTGCCCTGAGAGTACTGTACTATTATCTTCGTCATGGCTACGGTATTGACGTGACACCAGTGCTGCCTTATCTGCCAAGAGACATTCCCCAGGTTGTTGAGAATGACAGTTGCAAAATTTATTGGAACATGCCATTTGCAATAACCCGGCGGATAGATCACAACAAACCTGATATTGTGCTCTTCGACAAGGCTACTCGTGACATTTGTCATTGAGTTATCGGCCCCGGCTGAATACAACATCTCTGCCAAATAAGAGCACAAAAGACAAATATATCAGGATCTCCGGTTTGAAATTGGCAAACTTTACCCAGGTTACCGTGTCAGGTTTGTCGTCCTGATTGTTGGCGTTCTTGGAGGGATGAAACAGTCTTTTGTATCCTAACTTGCCAAAGTTCCAGCTTGCTCATCAAAAGCTGAGGTCTTTGCGGTCAGAATGCAAAAGGCTGTAATACTAGGCTCCCTCCGTCTACTTAGGGAAATGACTTTGGCCTGCTGTGACCACTAACCGCCTTGTGGTGCGGAGTGGTCCAGCAGTAATGGATAGAGCTCAGGCTGGGCCCTCGGAGAATCAGACTCCGGGGATAACCCCCCTGAGCATTTAATAACAAAAAAAATTATGTGGTGTCGTGGGACACCATGTAGGAATGAAGTTCCTTCGGCTAATGTAGAATCGACACAATATGCAAAAAAAAATTATGTGGTGTCGTGGGACACCAGGTAGGAACGATGTTCCTTCGGCTAATGTAGAATCGACACAATATGGAAAAAAAATCGTGCTCAATTATATGTAGGTTTTCTTGATTTTTTTTTCTTTAATTTTGCTGATTAGTTTTTATTTAAGTACAGGAAAGTATTTAGGAAATTCAGTATTTTAGGAAATAATAAAATAAATTACGTAAAATAAAAAAAAATCGTATTTCACATTATCAACTAAAATAACAAAATATGTCTCTTTATTTTTGTTTGACAACATAAAATAACATAGAAATATGAGTTCATGAATTCATGAGTATATTGCGTGCCTAAAGGTAAAAGGGCGCATATTTTTTTTTATTGCCAATTAAGTAGTAGACACATTCTACACTTACAATTGAAAAAAAAAAATTTGAAAGGTAAAAGGGCGTATGTCTTTAATTATACGCTCTTTTACTTTTGAGAATTCCAAATTTTGGTGATCTAAAGGTGAAAGGGCGTATAATTTTTTTTCGGCCCAGTTTACAAAGGAACATATTTGTAGTTCAAAAATGTGAAAAAAGCTTTCTGTGGTAGTACTGGCGTAAAACCTCAACTGTACAATTTTTTGAAGTTACAAAAAATATACACTACTGGAAAAAATTAAGGGATCAAAAAAAAATTCCAAATTTTTCGGTAGTTTTCAACAGGCCGTAACTTTGAGAGAAATGGTCGTACAGGAAATAAAAAAAAAGGAAATTGTAGCTCCAAGTGTCTAGTTTTTGGATTAGAACTTCAAATTTTTGTAGCCTCCGCGGTTTCTGAGTAATCGTAGAAAAACCAGCAACAAAAAAATTCTCAAAATTTTTTTAGTTTTTTTTTTTGGTCTACGGGCGTGGAAAAAGTTTTTTTAGCTTAACCACCATAAGGATCGGATACTTTGTTCATTTAGCTTTAATTTCTTTCTATAAACACCCTGATACGTCCACTCCTCGCTGAGATATCGGTCTTCAAATGGAAAAGGATCTTTTTGTCTTTGATTATCGATATCTCAGCAACCAATGATCGCACAGAAAGTTAAAGGTAGGTTTCAAGAACTTGAATGAATTCCCTTAACGACTGTCCATTGTTTTTCGAAAAAAATTTTTCTTTCCGTCACATGAATTTGAAAATGCAACAAAAAAGGGCTTTTAGTGGTTTTTGGAAAATCAAGCGCTGGATCGAAAATATTGAGGAAACCACTAATGTTAAGTGTGCCTTTTACAGTTCAATATGTCCACAAAAACCCTACAAAGAATCAAATTAATCCAGCCAGCCGTTTTTTTGTTTCACTTGATCGAATTTTTGAAAAAATTAAAGGATCACGTTTTTTGCTCTGAAAAGCTCATAATTTTTAAAAATGAGGAAAAAAAATGGTTTTTTTGAGCTTTTTAGACATTTTCGTTCCAAAAAGTGCTTAAATTTTCAAAAAAAAAAAATAAAAAAAAATTTTCAAAAAAAAAAAAATTTTTTCGAAAAAAATTTAAAAAAAAAAATTTTTTTTGGAAAAATTTTTTTTTTAACAAGTTAAGGAAACTCAAAAAACCATCGCCCAATGATTTTTATCACCTTTCCACCGCTGCATTCCTTGATTCTACTGATCTCCTTTTAATTAAATTAATAAAAAAGTTAATACCCCTAATCGAATTTCGATTTTTTCATACGCTTTTCGGAGTTTTTTTTTTCTTTTCTTTTTGTGAATCCTTAGCAAATCGCTTCATTCAACAGTTTTTTTCAAAACTAATCCCTCTGCGCTAAAAAAAATTTTTTTTAATTTTTTGGTCAAAATTGAAAATTTCTGACTTTTGATTCTTAATCATGGTTAGACGACATTTATCGGAGATGGAAGTCGCTCGGTTAGTGACTCTTATCGACGAAGGTTACACTCAACATGCAGTTGCTATCCGGATGGGTGTAAGTCAATCTGTCGTATCTCGAGCTTATACCAGATTCCTATAGACGAATCAATATCATCGTCGCCCCGGACTAGGTCGCCATCGAGTCACTAATACCCGCGATGATCGAACAATTGTTAGAGAAGTTCGACGACAACCTTTCGTCAATGCGAATATTGTCGATCGAAACTTCCCCAATCGCAGACAACAGCAACAACAACAGCAACAGCGACGACGGCATCAAGTGCGAAACATTTGCTCTCGAACAATCATCAACCGTCTTCGTGAAACTGGGTTACACGCACGACATCCTAATCGTGTACCCCTGTTGACAGCAAGACATCGTCGAGCTCGTTTAGCGTATGCTTACGATCATCGAAATTGGAACTTGAGGGAATGGACAAATGTTTTATTCACTGATGAGTCTCGTTTTAATCTGTATGGCAACGATCGACGTCCTCTCGTTTGGCGCCGTCGTGGAGAACGTTTTCACCAGAACTTTGTCCGTCCAGTCGTTTCCTACGGCGGTGGATCAGTTATGGTGTGGGGCGGCGTTTCACGAAATTGGAGAACACCTTTGGTAATTGTACGCGAAAATTTGACAGCTAGACGTTACATCTCACAGCCAACATTACCCGGCGCTTCTTTGAGCGGCATGACATCACATTGTTGCGACACCCAGCAATGAGTCCAGATCTCAACCCCATAGAGCACGTTTGGGACATAATGGGCCGTCGGTTGCGCAGAGAGTATCCAAATTTGCAGAACTTAGCTGCTTTGGAGCGCGCGCTTCAGCACATTTGGAATACCATTCCGCAGCGTCAAATTACCGTCTGCATAAACATGGCTGAACGTTTGAGAGCCGTTATTGAAAACAGGGGTGGTAATACCCGGTATTGAACCAACAAAAACCTTCAGAGAATGAGTTTGGAGTCATTAAATACGGTGGAACTGACGAGCCACCGGGTCTCAATTCTCCTGAAATACCTTACACACACACACAACACACACATACACACACACACACACACAGAAGCGTAAATCCGACCGCGCGACCTCCACGTGGTACGCTTTGGATAACGCTAATGCCGGCGGTAATTGTTTTCTTAAACTTTTCAAGAGAAAAAATTTCAAAAAAATTTTTTTGAATTTTTTTTTTTCAATTTAAGCACTTTCTGGAACAAAAATGTGGAAAAAGCTCGAAAAAACAATTTTTTTCTCATTTTTAAAAATTATGAGCTTTTCAGAGCAAAAAACGTGATCCTTTAATTTTTCAAAAATTCGATCAAGTGAAACAAAAAAACGGCTGGCTGGATTAATTTGATTCTTTGTAGGGTTTTTGTGGACATATTGAACTGTAAAAGGCACACTTAACATTAGTGGTTTCCTCAATATTTTCGATCCAGCGCTTGATTTTCCAAAAAACCACTAAAAGCCCTTTTTTGTTGCATTTTCAAATTCATGTGACGGAAAGAAAAAATTTTTTCGAAAAAACAATGGACAGTCGTTAAGGGGAATTCATTCAAGTTCTTGAAACCCACCTTTAACTTTCTGTGCGATCATTGGTTGCTGAGATATCGATAATCAAAGACAAAAAGATCCTTTTCCATTTGAAGACCGATATCTCAGCGAGGAGTGGACGTATCAGGGTGTTTAAAGAAAGAAATTAAAGCTAAATGAACAAAGTGTCCGATCCTTATGGTGGTTAAGCTAAAAAAACTTTTTCCACGCCCGTAGACCAAAAAAAAAAACTAAAAAAATTTTGAGAATTTTTTTGTTGCTGGTTTTTCTATGATTACTCAGAAACCGCGGAGGCTATAAAAATTTGAAGTTCTAATCCAAAAACTAGGCACTTGGAGCTACAATTTCCTTTTTTTTATTTCCTGTACGACCATTTCTCTCAAAGTTACGGCCTGTTGAAAACTACCGAAAAATTTGGAATTTTTTTTTGATCCCTTAATTTTTTCCAGTAGTGTATATCCAAAAAACAATAAAGTACGCGTGATTATTTTCTCGCTTTTTATTTTAAGAAATAGTTATTATAAAATTCAAAGACATGAACAATTATGATGAAATTATCATGTTTGAACGAAAATAAGAAATTTTAAAATATTCAAATGTTATAATTTTAAAATATTACAATGCTTGAAAATAAAAGCGGGAAATTTCAAAATATTTGAATGTTATTTGTCATTGTGATTTTTTTTATTACTTAATTTTTACGTAATTTGTTTTTGATTGATTTATTTTCTATTTGTTTATATTAAACTTTGTAAATGGAGCTGTTATTTGAGCATAACTCGTCTTGTGAAACTGTTATTTAACATTTGTTATCAAAACTACAATTTTTTTATGCGCCCTTTTACCTTTAAGTAGTACTTTTCTTAAAGCTGAAAGGACATATATCTTGAGATACGCGCTTTCAGCTTTAGGATACCAACTTTTTTTTTACAGATTTTTACGTTTCAGACAATTTTAAAATGAATGGCAAAAAAAAATTTTTTTATACGCCATTTCACCACAAATCCCTATTAACCCTTAGCTATAAGCCTTATTACCTCTAAGCACGCGATATACTATGCATTGGCGGGGTGGAGTGGTAATGGAGAGAGAAGAAATGAGAGAACGAAAAGAAAGAGGAAAAAAGATAAGATATTAGACACTACTCGCTGTGTATACGACTGCAGCGCCTGCGCACAGCTCACTTAACGCTTTTTTTTCCACGCTTTTTTTCTTACGGTTTTACTATCACATTTTTTTCAGTTAGGTCCCCCAGCAAAATCCCTATCTCTTCCAAGCTTGCCGTAAGGGACTTCGTTCCAATAATAATAATAATAAAAAAAGAAAAGAATTTTCATCACGAGATCAGAAAATTAGTTACGTCCATTGCTACGGCATACAGGCTGACCAACAAATCACTATAAATGTTGGCGACAACTACCCAAACTTCTTCGTGGATGACCACTAACGCTCAGTCACTTCTGGTTACACCAATATAACCACCAAGGCAAGAAAACGACAACAGAAAGAGGCAGCTGTCCGAGTCCAGCCCGTCCTTAGTAATTGACAAGCCAGAACAAAAAAAGACAGCCCTGGATGATACCTGAACCAAAGTGACTCGGCAAAAGAAGATGAAGGATCCACAACAGTTGCCACCAGCTCAATCTGCTGAAGCCTAAAGCCAGCCAAGTAAGGGTTGCTCTAAAAAACTAAAACGGAAGAAGACAAGCACTAAGGCTGTGCTAGTCCAAACAGTAGAAGACCAAACTCAAAACTGGCGTAGACATAAAGTCTATAAAACGGATGAAGTACGGAGGTGTTCTCTAATTGGCCCGGAAAACCAAAGGCAGCAATGCTTATACCGACGCAGTGAAGTCCGCTACTGCTAATATAGGTACGGTGAAGACGATAACGCCAATAACAACGATCAAAATCCTCGACTTAGATGAGTTCGAAGAGCTCAAAAGTTAAATAGAAGTATAATAAAACACTGTTATTTAAATTTTTAAATTGCAATCACTTTTGAATGGATCAACCGATTTTCACGCGGTTGACGGCATTCGAAACAGTCTTTCAAATTGTATGATTTAGTTTCGAGCACAAATGGATCAGACCAGGATTCCGGTGTAATTCGGAAAAATTTACTTTTTTCCGATTTTTAATTTCCCAATAAAAAAAAATCGAAGATTTCGTGAACGAAAGCAACCCGAAAAATTAGGAAAACGATTGACCCCGAAGGTCATCCCTGCAACTTCCCGCTAATTCTATACCTGGGCGCTTAAAAATACAATCTTCGAGCTCAAAAATACAATTTTTGTGTCATTTTCAGCTCTCCAAGCTCAAATAGATAGCGGTTCTATGCTTATGAGCTCAAAAGTATAATAGACGTTTTATAAAACACTATTTCTTGAATTTTCATACCGCAATAACTTTTGAATGAATCAACCGATTTTCACACGA
The DNA here is from genome assembly GCF_013202065.1 of Cotesia typhae. Lineage (NCBI taxonomy): Eukaryota > Metazoa > Arthropoda > Insecta > Hymenoptera > Braconidae > Cotesia > Cotesia typhae. The sequence goes on from NW_027423765.1 coordinate 788,650, forward strand.
TTGACGGCATTCGACGCAATTTTTGATGCCTCATGAAAAATCTTCAAGTTTAGGTTGATCGAACAAGAAATTTTGAAGTGATTCCAAAAAAAACACTTTTTTTGGTTTTCATTCGTTCACGATATCTCTTGAATTCACTCTCATTCATCAAAAATGACCTAAAAATAAATGTCTAAGTTATGTAAAAAAAATCTTATTTGGTTTTCATTCGTTCACGATATCTCTTGAATTCACTCTCATTCATCAAAAATGACCTAAAAATAAATGTCTAAGTTATGTAAAAAAAATCTTATTTGGTTTTCATTCATTCATGGTATCTCTAGAAGGAATCAACCGATTTTAACCAAATTTGCGATCGACGTGGTTTTTCAAAGTTAAGAGCTGATTAGTTTTTGAAATCGCTCGGTAAAACCGTTTGAAAGTTATTCCTAAACAACAACTTTGGAGAAAATTTTTTTTCACTCACGCAGACTCGGCTCTTAACTTAAAAAAAACTACGTCGATCGTCGTCTAGCTCTTCAAAATCGGTTGATTCTTTCATGAGTTATCGTTGACGAAAAATATCGAAAAAACAAATGTTTTTTTTGTTGAGTTACACTGAAATTTTTGGTTTGGTCAATTTGTGTTTAAGACTATGTCATATAATTTGTAAAACTGCGTTGAATACTGCTGATCGCATAAAAATCGGTCGATTTGTTCGTAAGTTATCGTTGGCGAAACAAAACCGAAAAAAGTGTATTTTTTTTCGTTTTTCAGAATCACTCAAAAATTTCTAATTTGATCAATTTAAATATAAAAATTGATCAATCTTAAGAGACTGCATCGAATGACGTCAACCGGGTAAAAATCGGTTCATGTATTCAAAAGTTATTGCGGTTTAAAAATTCAAAAAGTAGTGTTTTATTATTTTTCCATCAGTGTTTGGAGCTCGGAGAGCTCAGAATGATACGAAAATCTCATTGTTTAGCTTGAAAAGCTGAAATACGTGATAAATTTGAGCTTTTTGAGTTTTGAGCAATTTTGAACAATTTTGAGCTTTTAAGTATGAAATGGTATTTTTTAAATGTTATGGTGTGGGTCGAAATGCCCTAAATATACAGTTTGCATTGAGTCATTTCTATTTAATCGATATTTTTCATCAGTAATAAATGAATGATCATGAATCAATTTTAATACAGATAAGAAGATAAATTCAATTGAGGGAATAACTTTCTGTTTAGCTTTCTTACCATTGTTAATACGAACATTACTTTGTAAGCTTACTTCATTTCAGCTAAACAAATTAAGAAGTTTGTACTTAAGTTAAATACTAACCTGATTTGCAGCTTTATCAGTCTTTATGCCGAAAAATCGATGACCAGTGTCCGGAGATCCAAAAATGTAACCAAAAGCTCGTGAATCAGTCATATCTTGTGCAATAAATGAGATTTTATGAACCGGGTGATGATATAGGCATTCCTAAAAAATGAAATGTTAATAAAATGTTACTTCAACTCAAAGCAACCCCGACAGGAGATTACGGCGAGGCCAAACTTGGTTCGAGCTTGGTGCAACGTTATAAAACTCTAGCCCTGATTTTTTAGCGAATTCTACTATATTATTTTTCCAATTGATTTAGTTATATTTTATGGAAGCACATTTTATACTTAATAACTTGTTTGGTGTTATTATAAAAATTAATACATCATTGTGAGAATCAGCAAGAAAAAACAAAAGTGGATGAAAAAAAAACCTCATCGATCAACTGCCTGAAAATATAACCAAATTTCTAAGCAACCGTTACAATTCAATCCTCAAAATCATTTGTTATTTTGTTTAATTACTGATAATGACAAATAACATTTTTTGTCGATACTATCGTTTAATTATTAGTTAACTAATAAATAAATTCCTATTCAATCAACTTCTTATTTTCTTTATTGAATTCATTCAATTGTCAATAGTTTAATAACTTTCACTACAAACTGGAAGCTATTAAAAAAAAATTTTTGGAATTATTTAGGTATGCAAATTTCACATACAGACCCAAAATGTCCCAGTGAACACCTGACTGTAATATGACGTCATTTATAAGTCATAGGAATGTCACAATATTTTTTGTAAATATGACGTAAAATTGACTTGTCTTGTAATCCAATTTTGATATGAAAATATATAAACTACAATATTACGTAACATTAATGCCATCATTGTAGGTCAAAACGACGCACGTTTAACATCATTCGTTTACATCAGTGACAAGTCACCATTGTACGTAATCTTGACGTAAGTTTAACATCATGCGTTTACATCAGTGATAAGTCATGATTGTACGTAACACCGATACCTTTTGAGAGTCATTATTTAACATCAACGATAAGTCACAATTGTACATAATACTGACATAATTTGCAAGTCATTTTCAAAATCAATAACAAACGATTATTTTCTATAATATTGATAAAATTTGGGGGATTTTTTTTTTTAATGTTAGCAATTGATCGAAATTTATCAAGAATAAACTTTTTTTGATACGACGTTTAATTTACAATTAATTGCTAAACATTGGTGAAAATTGGTTTGAAATTTTTTAAGAATTAAGAAGAGGTAAACAGCTGATTTAAGCCATTATCAAATTTAAGTCCATTCTTGATACCAAAAATTTGTAATTTCTTACCATTAGTGAATATATCTTATTGTTTATTTTCATATTGTTTATATTGGGTATTGTTTATTAATATGCCACGAAGAAAACGAGCTGACATTGATCGTCGAAGTCAGTCAAATGTGTGACAAGCATTATAACTGAATAACATTTTCACCATACACAATACAATCAGTGTTAATTGTTCACAAAAATAAATTAGAGTTTAAAGGTTGATAATCACGAATGAAAAGTTTAGAAAAAAAATATTGTAGGTGGTACGAAGTTCACCGAGTCAGCTAGTATATATATATATATATATATATATATATATATATATATATATATATATATGTGTGTGTGTGTGTGTGTGTGTGTGTATGTGTGTGTGTGTCGGATTAACATTGTCAGGGGCGGTAGAATTCAGTGGGCTTGTCGATTCCATATTCGTTTATTTTTTTACAATAATTAAAATAAAACACTAACTCGTATAAATAATATAGCAGCTACAAATATTTGTAATATAATAAATCGGAGGTTAACTAATTATTGGAACATAATTCTATGGTAAAGCGCTGGGCAATAAGTCTGAGAACGAATACGAGGTCAGCAGGATATACTCAACGTCTCTACTCGAGCAATGCTCAACCAGAACTACTCATCTAAGTACACTAAGTACTTCTCCAAAAAATATTTCTACAGCCCTCATTGTCTGTCGATACCTTTTTACTATCCTCCCAGTAAACACATTTACGTAAAATTGACGTCAGGATGACATCATGTTATGTCATGATTTATGTAAGATGTGAGTAACATATGAGTCATATGACTCAGTATTTCATACCTCCTGACGTAAAACTTTTACGTAAAATATATGACGTAGTCCTGACGAACGAAGTCATGACGTCAGTATTATATCTCAATGACATTTATGATGTCAATATGACGTACTTGTGATGTCTATATCATGATAATGATGTCATAATGACGTAAAAGTGATGTAAAAATTTTACCTCAGAAAAAATATTAAAAAAAAAGTGTGTGTGTGTCAGCTACGACGCACGATTGGAGTTTACTCCTTACGAACGATAATTATGATATATATCGGATAGAAAAAAAGGGTAAATGAACGCATCTGCTAAAATGATAAGAGAAACAAACATATATCTGTAATTATTCGGATTATTTATATTACTTCAATAAAGCGTATTACATAAAGTATGTTACAAAACAATATAAATAATAATAATAATTATAATAATAATAATAATAATAATAATAATAATAATAATAATAATAATAAGCGGTGCTTGCTACGTGGCCTCCAAGCGGCGCATCGCGGGAAACGCAGACCATAACATCAGGTCTGTAGGCGAACGACGTAGCCCGTGCAGTGGGCCAACTACCCACTACATGGAAATAACTGAGTTACCACAAGATACCAACTCAGAAGTGCTCCCCACAACCGGTCCTTTTCGGATGAGGACCATTCATCAGGTGGGAGGAGCACGCCGGACCCGATGAAAGATGACGACCCTGGCGCCTTAAGGACTTACTTTAAGTGGACGGAGGAACTGAGAGTCGATCTCTTGATGTGCTACCAACGTAGCGAGCCGGGGGTGAGCGGCTATATGGCCCGGATGCACACTCTTTGGAGTGATATGCATCCGGAGCTAGCGCATTTTACGCCCAAACACCTGCGTAATTATGCCGCTCATCTTCGGCGAAATAGAAGATCGCTTGTGCCGGACAGAAGGCAGTCTAATAGACTTTCCTTTCCGGCGCAACTACACCAAGAGCGACGCCGTTCCTCCTTGGACAACAACAATCCCTTTGTAGGATGGCAAGTAAGTATATCTAAAAAGATAACTTACTCCCAACAACAGCTTGACGCGGTAAACGAAGATCTCCGTGCAACCATCCTGGAGGACTCCACCCTGCTCACCGTGAGTCAGGTTGTGTATGGTGCAGCAGTTTCGGCTTTTCCGAGAGAGAGACATTGTCTCTCGATCGAGGCAAGGTTGAGACAGCGCATCTTATAACTTGGCTCCAAAATTGACAAATCCCGGAAACATGTCTCCCGCATTCAGTGTGTGATTGAGTTCGAAACAACTCAAAAAGCATATACGCCCCGAATTCGACGCATTGTTGCTGAACTTCGGTGGCGTCATCACACACTGAACAAGAGTACTCTTCTTGTCATCAAAGAAGAGTCTCTTAATAAATTGCGGGCTCTAGTGACTGCCAAAAAGTCACTAGAGAAGAGGCTGAAGCGGTTGGTCGACAAATCGTTGTTTCGATCCAGCCCTTCACGGTTTCTGACACCAAAGACCGATGTTACCGGGACTTATCCAACACCTGAGCGGGTGGAAGCTTTTTGGACCGAGTTATATGGAGATCAACCAAACGTGAACGCCAATACTCCAGCTCTGCACGACTTCAAAGCATTCTGTCGGGAACGCCGTCGGCAGAATGCTGATGAAGAGAGCCCTGCAGTCAGTGTGGATGAAGTTCGTTCAGCTCTAAATGGCAGCAAAAATTGGGCTGCCCCGGGACCAGATGGCATTAATGTCTTCTGGTGGAAGAAGTTTACTTCTACCCACCTCCATCTGGCCCGCATATTTACATCGTACATTAGAGCTGACGATCCGATTCCGAACTGGCTAGTAGAAGGGCGAACCGTACTGATACCTAAAAAAGGTGACTTGTCTGACCCTAAGAATTTCAGGCCTATCACCTGCTTGAATGCGGTTTATAAAATTTTTACAAAAATTTTAAATAACCGTATCTTGCAGCAGATAGAGCCTGTATGGCAACAGATATATGAACAAAGTGGCAGTAAAAGAGGCCTGTCAGGTTGCAAGGAGAACCTGATAGTGGATCGATGCGTCTTACAAGATGTGATCTACTATCAACGCAACCTGTCAATGGCTTGGATTGACTATCGCAAGGCATTTGACTCAACTCCACATGAGTTGTTTTTATATCTACTCAAATGCCTGGGAGTCAATCCCGAAATAGTGGAATGCATTCGGCGTACAATGCAGCTCTGGCGAACGCGTTTTCACATTGGAAGTGGAAATGCATTGCACGTAACCGGAGTTGTAGAGTATAAACGGAGGGTCTTCCAAGGTGATTCCTTGAGCCCTCTGCTGTGTTGCGTTTCACTGCTGCCTATATCTGTTGCTCTCCGTAAAACTCGTGGGTACTCTGTGGGGCCTCCGGGTGATCGAAACTATTCGATTACCCATCTGCTTTACATGGATGATCTGAAGCTGTATAGTGCTGATAAAGATCATCTACAAGCGGCCCTCAACATCGTAGCAGAGTACACACGAGATGTCGGAATGTCTTTTGGGTTGGACAAGTGTGCCGTCGTACATCTGGCGAGGGGTAAGTGCTCTGATACTGGTGATGATGTCGAGTTAGTGGATGGGAGCGTCTTAAGACAATTAGACGCCGGGAAGTTGTATAGATATCTAGGAATGGAAGAGCACCGCATGCATGCGGTCTCTGAAGTCCGAGCAACTCTCCAGAGCGAGTATGTTAGGAGACTCCGGAAAACTTGGTCCTCCGAACTTTCCGGCAAAAACAAAGTCTCAGCTACTAATATGCTCGTTGTCCCAGTCTTACTATACACTTTCGGTGTCCTGAAATGAGCCCGAAAGGATTTACGAGATCTCGACATCAAAACCCGTAAGATCATCAATATGAATCTGAGCATGCACCCCAATTCATCAGTCGCCAGATTATACCTCCCCCGATTTATCGGTGGGAGAGGTTTGCAGAGTTTGGAGGGGCTTCACGACCGTTTGGTCCTGGGTTTAACACACGAAGTTGTCAATTTCACTGCAGACGAGGATGACTTTCTTATGCAAATTATACATAAACATGAAAATGAACATAAGGGGTCATTCTTGTATAAGGCAGCAATATATGCGGCAAGAACCCTTGGTCTTGGAGAAATAAACGCTCTTATGGAACTCCGAAAGGAGGAATTTAAGAGCGTTATCAGGAACGCCGAGGAAAAACTACTCCATGGCGAACTGATGGACAAGTCCATGTACAGCGTGTTCTTTAAACACGTGCGTGATCATGGCTTGTCCACCCAGCTGAAGTTTTCCTACTTAAAGTCAGCTGGCCTGATGTCCGAGACTGAAGGGTTCATATTTGCCTGCCAAGATGGTGTCATTAACACTCCTGAGTACCGTAGCAAGGTGCTCCAGGTGCAGCTACCGGACACTTCCTGTAGGAGGTGTAGACAACATCCGGAGACGCTTATGCACCTTTTGTCGGCATGTCCAGTGCTGGCGAGAGGTGCATATATCCAGCGTCACAATGCTGCCCTGAGAGTACTGTACTACTATCTTCGTCATTGCTACGGTATTGACGTGACACCAGTGCTGCCTTATCTGCCAGGAGATATTCCCCAGGTTGTTGAGAATGACAGTTGCAAAATTTATTGGAACATGCCATTTGCAACAACCCGGCGGATAGATCACAACAAACCTGATATTGTGCTCTTCGACAAGGCCACTCGTGACATTTATGTCATTGAGTTCTCGGCCCCGGCTGAATACAACATCTCAGCCAAAGAAGAGCACAAAAGACAAATATATCAGGATCTCCTGTTTGAAATTGGCAAACTTTACCCAGGTTACAGTGTCAAACTTGTCGTCCTGATTGTTGGCGTCCTAGGAGGGATGAAACAGTCTTTTGTATCCTCAATTGCCAAAGTTCCAGCTTGTTCATCAAAAACTGAGTTCTTGGCAGTTAGGATGCAGAAGGCTGTTATACTGGGTTCTCTCCGTCTCTTAAGGGAAATGACTTTGGGCTGCTGTGATCACTAACCGCCTTGTTGTGCGGAGTGGTCCAGCAGTAACGGATGGAGCTCAGGCTGGGCCCTCGGAGAATCGGACTCCGGGGACAACCCCCCTGAGCATTTAATAGCAAAATAATAATAATAATAATAATAATAATAATAATAATAATAATAATAATAATAATAATAATAATAATAATAATAATAATAATAATAATAAAAGTGGAAACGCATTGCACGTAACCGGAGTTGTAGAGTACAAACGAGGGGTCTTCCAAGGCGATTCCTTGAGCCCTCTGCTGTTTTGCATTTCACTGCTGCCTATATCTGTTGTTCTCCGTAAAACTCATGGGTACTCTGTGGGGCCTCCGGGTGATCGAAACTATTCGATTACCCATCTGCTTTACATGGATGATCTGAAGTTGTATAGCGCTGATAAAGATCATCTACAAGCGGCCCTCAACATCGTAGCAGAGTACACACGAGATGTCGGAATGTCTTTTGGGTTGGACAAGTGTGCGGTCGTACATCTGGCGAGGGGTAAGTGCTCTGATACTGGTGATGATGTCGAATTAGTGGATGGGAGCGTCTTAAGCCAATTAGACGCCGGGGAGTTGTATAGATATCTAGGAATGGAAGAGCACCGCATGCATGCGGTCTCTGAAGTCCGAACAACTCTCCAGAGCGAGTATGTTAGGAGACTCCGGAAAATTTGGTCCTCCGAACTTTCCGGCAAAAACAAAGTCTCAGCTACTAACATGCTCGCTGTCCCAGTCTTACTATACTCTTTCGGTGTCCTGAAATGGACCCGAAAGGATTTACGAGATCTCGACATCAAAACCCGTAAGATCATTAATATGAATCGGAGCATGCACCCCAATTCATCAGTCGCCAGATTATACCTCTCCCGGTCCATCGGTGGGAGAGGTTTGCAGAGTTTGGAGCGGCTTCACGACCGTTTGGTCCTGGGTTTAACTCACGAAGTTGTCAATTTCACTGCAGACGAGGATGACTTTCTTATGCAAATTGTACATAAACATGAAAATGCGCATAAGGGGTCATTCTTGTATAAGGCAGCAATATATGCGGCAAGAACCCTTGGTCTTGGAGAAATAAACGCTCTTATGGAACTCCGAAAGGAGGAATTTAAGAGCGTCATCAGGAACGCCGAGGAAAAACTACTCCTTGGCGAACTGATGGACAAGTCCATGCACAGCGTGTTCTTTAAACACGTGCGTGATCATGGCTTGTCCGTCCAGCTGACGTTTTCCTTCTTAAAGTCAGCGGGCCTGATGTCCGAGACTGAAGGGTTCATATTTGCCTGCCAAGATGGTGTCATTAACACTCTTGAGTACCGTAGCAAGGTGCTCCAGGTGCAGCTTCCGGACACGTCCTGTAGGAGGTGTAGACAACATCCGGAGACGCTTATGCACCTTTTGTCGGCATGTCCAGTGCTGGCGAGAGGTGCATATATCCAGCGTCACAATGCTGCCCTGAGAGTACTGTACTACTATCTTCGTCATTGCTACGGTATTGACGTAACACCAGTGCTGCCTTATTTGCCAGGAGATATTCCCCAGGTTGTTGAGAATGACAGTTGCAAAATTTATTGGAACATGCCATTTGCAACAACCCGGCGGATAGATCACAACAAACCTGATATTGTGCTCTTCGACAAGGCCACTCGTGACATTTATGTCATTGAGTTCTCGGCCCCGGCTGAATACAACATCTCAGCCAAAGAAGAGCACAAAAGACAAATATATCAGGATCTCCTGTTTGAAATTGGCAAACTTTACCCAGGTTACCGTGTCAAGCTTGTCGTCCTGATTGTTGGCGTCCTAGGAGGGATGAAACAGTCTTTTGTATCCTCACTTGCCAAAGTTCCAGCTTGCTCATCAAAAGCTGAGTTCTTGGCAGTTAGGATGCAGAAGGCTGTTTTACTTGGTTCTCTCCGTCTCTTAAGGGAAATGACTTTGGCCTGCTGTGATCACTAACCGCCTTGTTGTGCGGAGTGGTCCAGCAGTAACGGATGGAGCTCAGGCTGGGCCCTCGGAGAATCGGACTCCGGGGATAACCCCCCTGAGCATTTAATAACAAAATAATAATAATAATAATAATAATAATAATAATAATAATAATAATAATAATAATAATAATAATAATAATAATAATAATAATAATAATAATAATTGTGTTCAATTTATACAAATCCAATTTTAGGATGATTGATTTCTTTCACTTTGAATTATAATATCATTCTTAAATACTGTAATTATAGGTTTGTCAATCAATTTCTTGCATTTTTTCAACATTAATCACTTGATGATTTGTTTAATAGTACATAAAAATACACGTATCAATGCATGAAAGTACAAGAAAACTTTAAAATCAAAACATTAAAACTTGATGGTTAGATTGCTGTTTACGTACGTTGTATATAGATGTATACAATAAATGCTACTATATGCATTTATTATACAGCATGCATACCCTGTACTCGGCAGCAGTATACAAGTTGTGGCAGAACTTCGTAACACGCAGGCGCGCAACACACACGTACAAACATACGCACACATTCAACTCTCAGACTGGAGATAGTGAACTATACAGTGAGACTACGAAGTATAACGCAAATTATATAAAATTCAAGTCTAGTGATCTATATAATTTCATAAAATTTTATTAAAAATCATGAAATTTTATAAAGTTCTAAAAAACTTTGTAAAAACTCTTATAATAGGCTCGCTAGTGAAACTTGCGCTAATAAATAGGCAATTTATAAATTTTCATAAAAATTGATTGAATCTTACACTTGCAAAAATTTTCGTGTAAGAGCGGACACAGAGAACCTTACATGGTTGAGTGAAATTTTTTCAGAGTAAACGATATATCCGTGTCATTTAAATATTTTTTAATACTTATTTAATTTCTCAAGAGAAATTTTTTTTTTTATTTTATTTTTTCCATAAATTTAGTATTTTTTCTTTGGATTTTTCTCCTTCAAAATTTCAGTTTACAAAATTTAGATTTTTTTTTTTAATTTCAACTCTTTCAAAAATAACATTTTTTTAATCTATATTTCTTTTTAATCTCAATTTTTTTCGAAATTTGAATTTTTTCAATTTAACATACTAACAACATTATGAAACTTGATGTAAAATACTATTAGTCTCGTCAATGACAATTATGGAACTGTTTGAATTATTTCTAATACAATGTTTCATTAGCAGTACTAATGTCAGAATAGTATGTTACACATCTAGGAAAGTAAAGTAAGAAATGTCTCAGATCACACGTAATCTCAGATCACATGTAGCCTTAGATCAAATGTAAAACAAACATGTGATCTGAGGCTTTCTTATTTACTCCACGTGGAGTGTATACTATTTTTCAAGTAATAGTGCAATATTTAAATTGATATATAAACCGCTTGACGGTTTAAAAATTTAGAGTTCATGCCAGATAAATTGAATTCGGTATTTTGTTATCATTTTCACACCAAGTCATTTCTACTGAATGAAATCGAAAATATTTTTACAATGGATAAAAGTACCTAAATTCATGGAAAAAATATAAGTGAGAAACATATGCACCGAAAAAAAAAAAGAATTTCTTGCACCAAGAAAATTTTGACGGAGGCCGAAGTTATATTGGAGCAAGGAGAAGTGTTTTAGTCTCAATAAATTTTGACTTTATACATGAAATTTTCAGTTATCTTTAATACATCCTTGGTCCAAAGAAATTAACCTTTGAGTCAAGATTTTTTTTCTGCAGTGTATGGAAACATACAAGCATAGATATAAAAAATTTATATCTCACATGTATTTAATTTGTATGTATTTTTCTTAAAAACGTAAATGAAAAATGTTTTGTATGTTATTTGCTAATACTCTAGTAGGAATGAAATTGAATTTTTGGCTAGTAACTGACCAGTTCGACTAGACTTGCCAGTTACTAGTTAGAACAGAGTGAAAACTTTATTATTTCTACTAGGGTATGTTAGATATATTCATTAAGATTAAGAAATTATAAATTTTTGTTATTAAGAACGGACTTGCATTTGCAACGTACCGGCTTAAATCAGCTGTTTACCTCTTCCTGATTCTTACAAAATTTTAAACTAATTTTCACTAATATTTGTAATAATTGTAACACGTATTGCATTTGTTTTTCATCCTTAGTATAACGATTACAAAAATCTTGCATTAGTTTAACTCCTCTTTCAGCACAGTCATTCACAACCGATAGTTTTTTAGCGAATCGTAATGCAGTTTTATAGTGTTCATTATGAGCCCATTCAGAAGGATGAATCTTTAAAAATTCTGTTTGTAACTCGAATCTATTGAAAAAATTGATCGATTCTGCAGTTACGAAAAAGTCAATATCATTATATAATAATTCAGTTATGCTCTTAGTTTGAAAGCGTTTAACACTACATTTTTCACTAGTATAATCCAAGTCTTCTTCCGGAATATCATCAATCACAATTGTTTCTTCTTCTTTACGCAGCTTAGCGACAATTTTTAATTTTGTTTCTTGTGAAACTTCCTCATCAAAAATAGCCATGATTGCTAATTCTGGTGATAAATACCACAAGTGATTCATAAATCTACTAATTGCCACAGTAGCAAGATTACAGTTGATTGCCTTAAAGTTGTTGAGTTCTTTTATAAACTGTAGATCATGGTACGGAGCTTTGACACTATTTGACGACGAAAACCAAGCTTTAACATAAACCATTGTCACAAAAACACATATTTGCCGTAGTTTATTATCTTCACCTATTTTCAATGACAATTGCTCCCGAAGCATATACATTTTCAATATATAAATAGCTTTTGCCATCCATTGTGCATGGTGACAAGCTCCTGGCTTACGAAAACTAAATTTTTCGGGGATGACACCGATAAAAACTAAAGTAAGCTCTAATAACTCTTTGTAATCTTCACGAGGCAGTTGTGATGCAAGAGTTTCAGTCGCAAAAGTTCTAATAGATTCAATTTTTTCATTTGTCAAGATATTATCATTTTTCGGATCATCTAAACCTGTTTTGTAACTGAGTTTATTTAAATCTCCCCATTGCTTTTGGAATCGGATAAAAAGTGGAACATTAGGACCAACAGTATTTGGAAAAACAGCTTCGAAGACATATCTTAGGACTATTTCAAATATATGATGCCTTCATGGAAGATACAACAAATCTCTTTCTAACAATTTTTCCAGTAATGCAGCAGCACCATTACGAAGGCCTAAATTTGAAGGAGTAGTGTCACAGCATATTGCTTTTACAGATATGTCGAATCCCCAGTCACATAATGTCTTATGAACTACAGAAGCTTGTGCCATTCCAGTTCCATCTTCACTCGTTGGTACACCTAACATAATTTCTTTACTTTCTGAAGTAATTATTACAGGCAATCGATGAACAGTTTCTGTATTTAACAAATTAGGTAATAATTTTCCATCCCAATGTACAACAATAGATGATAACTTTAAGTCTTGGAAATGTTTTTTTATTTCTATTGATTTTGACTCTCGCATAGTAAGCCGACATCGGCGAATAGATGATCGATTGACAATAATGGAATTAATATCCACTTCTAATAATTTTAAATCGATAAGCGACTGACAAATAGCTGTAGTTATGAACACAGCATCTCTGTCGCTTACTTTACAACGGTCAAAAGTAGCTACAACTCTTTCGTTGAGAATATTGTGAGTTCCTCTTATATTTCTTGATTTAAATTGGCCGGCAGTAGTTGGAATGTATACTTCTCCACTAGAGACTGATTGAGCACTTCCTTGGCTTGATAAGAGTTCAACGTTTTTGTCTACAAAAAGGATAATGATAAGACAAAAATATCTTCACTATAAAATAATAAAATATCAATGAGTAAGTTGATTATTATAATTTACCAAATAATGATTTTTCTTTTTCACTTTCCAATTTTCGTTTTTCGAAATCCAATTGTTTCTCTAATTTTTTAACACCAATTTCATCGTCATCGTATTTCGTCTTAATATTTGCAATAAAACCAATTCGTTCATCTGATCTCTGATTATTCAAGAATTCTTTGGAATTTTCATCAACCATTTCAAATACATTTGACGGTGCGATGTCAAATAATTTTTTTAATGAACAGGAAAATTCATTTTGTTTTTTCACAGCAACTTCACTCCGATTTCTATGTTTAAGAAGTATGCGCCACTCATCATACAGTTTTTTCAACTTATCTCGACATCTTTGCACATCTTGAACGGGAATTTTTTTCGACGAGCTTTCTTCCAAAACACAATAATTTCATCAATCACTGCAGCAACACTATCTGTGATAGTATTATTTAAAATACGTGTATAAAAAAATAACACTTTCAAAGCTTGCAATTTCGATGGTAATTTGTTACCTACGATTTGAACGTCAACATCACCAATCAAAAAATGTTTTGACGTAAACGTGATAACTCCATATTTAACTGATTACTTAAATATCGGATAAATGAACTCAAAAAATTTATTTATATATCAAAAAGGCATCAGTACTAGTAATTGAACGATTTTGATCAAGCTGAGAAATAAATGTAGGTTATGAGTAATCTGAGAATTAATTTTAGTGTTAGAAATTGAAGTACAATCTAATAGATGGCGGCATGATCGGTTTCTAAAATGTTTTTAACCAGAAATCAAAATTTGAAATTGGAGTTTGTTGATATTTGTACCAATAACAATAAACATCGAGACAATAGGTCCCGAATTTCTTTTGTATCTGCAAAAAGTTAAAAATCTTTAAAATGTTCGACAGTTCAGGCTAAAAAAATGAATTGGTGTTACTATTATTCCAAAGTTACAGTTACTTTGAAAATTTTCTAAACAAAAAAATCCAATGAGATTATAAAGAATAACCGGTTCATGATTTATGAACTATTAAATGACCAAAAAAACAGAAAAAACTATGAAAAAGATTATAGTTTCAATTTAGACCTCGAATAACTTCAAAACCGTTAGAATTATCAAAAATGATAAGAGACCTTTTTGTAGACCGTTAAATTTTGCATTAGAAAAATATTTTTGATGTGATTTGTTGGTTAGTTTATGACGTAAAAAATTCCAAAGTAAAAATATAACTTTTCTCATGTTATTTTCCTTTAAAACTTTGACCGTCGGGGGCGCGGGTTAATATTAAAATTAAGAGCTATAACTTGGCATGATTTTTTTTTTATAGATTTTGAACCGATTTTGAACTATCGTGAAAAAAAATTTCAAAAAACCCAACATAAGGACCACCTAATATATATATATATATATATATATATATATATATATATATATATATATATATATATATATATATATATATATATATTATAACGCAGAATTTTTAAAGTCGATCCAGGTGTTCGATCGCTACAGTGTTCCCCGCTTCCAGACCTTGGCGGGAATCGCCAATTTACAATCGGGTTTTTCTTGGGGTTTTACGGGAACTTACTTCTTGCAAAAATTCTAGATTATACTTCGGTATCTTCCCGATTTTAATTTCTGGTCTCAATAAAATTAGGGCGCCAGGTAATTTTTAATCACTGGAATTACCAAACCAGTGAAAACGTAATCAGATAATTTTTATTCGCTAGCAATTATCAAACTAGCCAAACTCAAACTAAAACTTAAATATAAACGTACACGTAACCAAAACTTAAACGAAATTAGATAATTTTTGATCGCTAGAAATGATCAAACTAGCCAATAAACGTAAACGTAATCGGAAACACAAAGCTTAACAAAATATAGACCAAATAACCAACAATCGGAAAGACAACGGGATACCTCGGGGTTGCTTAGTGTGCTGGTTTGTGGAGAGAGGGGGTGATTCGAGTAGAGAGTGGATCCGTGATTGCAATGACTTTATTCGCAACACCAAAATTTTATGCTCAACAAAATCCTTATTTATTTAACCAAAACTTTAACCTAGATAACAAACTTGAACATAACTACGACAAAAATCATCGGAACGATATTACTAACAATATGAAACGCTATAGTCATGTTACAGACTCTTACTCAAAAAAAATTAAACAAATAAAATAAATAAATCTTAAAATAACAATCTCAAATAAATAAAGTGAATCTATACAACTTGAACAATACTCCCAAATAGATCTGTCAACTTACTCTAAATTATTTACAACATAAAAGTATTCTGCAGAATCGGCTATCTAATATCTTATGACCAAGAACTCAATTATTAACGCTCAAATTACAATAAATAAAGCGATCCCATACCTTATAAAAACAATGTCGATGCTGAGTAACTTTTTATTTTATGTCTAACAACTTAATAAATCTGTATTTTTATCTGGAGCTAAAAATAAAATGCAAAAGACTGAAACCTTAACCTGGAACTGAAAACTCTATGCACGTCCGATCACCTGAAGTGACCAGCGGCAACTCTCAAACGCGACGGTACTCTACGAAGTCCAAAACTCGACTGTTAAACGTGACTCTCTCACAACTAAAATCTCTATAATCAATTAATTCCCAAATATTTTGAATCTTTAATCAAACAATTGGGGCTCTGAGTACGGATATTCCTTTGGTGGATGCTCTCCAGGAACTGACTACGGCTGGGATCGAAACTCAAAACTCAAAACGTAAACGTAACATTAAACAAAAGTAGATAATTTTTTTATTCGCTAGAAATGATCAAAACTAGCTAAAACGTAAACTTAACCGAAAACTTAAATTGATCCCCTATTCCTTTACGTTGGAGCGCTGGCATCTCAACAAGACTTAGGCATTCCACCTGGAAGTCTCAAAGGGTTAGAATGGTGTCTAACGTCAAACGAAACCGGGTGACGTATAGTCCCGCTCCACGGCAACGCTGACTTACCCACGTCCTCTGCAACCTCAAAACCCAAAACTAAAAATTCAGAACTCGAAACTCAAAACTCAAAATCCGAAACAAAACTCAAAACTCAAAATAACTCAAAAATAACTCAATAAAACCCTTAAATGACTTGACCTTGATATTTTTCACCACTTGACTCTAAAACTAACTCTACTCTTAAAAATCCTAAAATCTCAACTGAAACATTAATTCTCTAAATCCACTCTAAAACTATATCTTCGTTACTCAGCATCAACACTCACTTAATTCACAAAACAATTTTCTTTAATCTTTAAAATTATATTTTCTATGGTATTTGGCCTTGAAATATCAGCTTAAAACTACAAAAATTCGTTGGCGCTAATGACGATCATTTTAAATAGACCCCGGTCGTTAAAATAACGTCACAATATATATATATATATATATATATATATATATATATATATATATATATATATATATATATATTATAATGGGGTTTTCTTCACGGGCTGGCGTCGACAGCACCGGGGAGTTCCACATAAATGTTGGATTACCTGGTTCGTCGCTTGTTGGGCGCCAGGAACTTGACGTTCCACGGTTCGGCTTCAGCAATTGATCGTCGTCGGGCGGCAGGTCAACGTCGAAGAGATTCTAGAGTTCGTGGAGCGAAGAGGAAAATCGATGCGGAAGATTTAGTCGAAGAGGATAATAAAAACATTGAGACAACCAAAGAAAATCAGTAATGCGCAGGGACTGTGCAATGAACAAAAAAAAAATTCTGGATACGATCGAAATTATAAATAATGAGTTCGTATTTATTCAATGACAATCAAAATTTCGAAGTAAGAAAAATATGTGACCTCGCTTTACTATTTTTACAACAAGTGATAAATAAAAAAATAACGACAAAAAAAAACAAAAAAAAATAATTGTTTCGCTGGTTGTCTCGTAACAACAAATTTGGAATTTAAGAAAACGAATATTATGGTCGTAGCCCGTCTTCGTAATAACAATCTCTTTTTTTTTTTTTTTTTTTTTTTGGAAACAACAAAAATATATGTTTCGTATTTTTTTTCCTAGCAACAAATTTTTCGGATTTAACAATACAAAAAAATTATCGAGTTATCGTGGCAACCGAATTTTGATCGTTTCAAAAATTAAATAAAGTAAAATTAACAAAATAAACGTCTTGGCGTCTCTTTCGTAATAGACAAGTAACAAAATTTTTTTTTTTTTGTAAAAAAAAATTTTTTTAATTATCAAAAAAATTTATAACTGGTTCGTGGTTTATGTTACTGTCGAATTTATCAATAGCATCGATTTGTCGTCGTTTGACTATTGATGTCACAATCAATCGATCAGTTATCAATTGCGGCGGGTAATTGAACTATAGGTAACTCTGGTTACCCGTCGGGCAACACGCGGGACAAAGCTCGAGGTATGATTAACAACCACGCTCGTAGATGGCCCTTGATTCGAGCCAATTTTCATTCGGCATGCATTCTCAAATTTTGATCTACTAAATCGACAATATACACAACATTCCTTACACGGATTACAATTTTTTTCTTTTGTGGCACCGAATACCTGGCTGACGTCAATAACAAAAATTGCGTCTCAAAAGTGTGCAATTTCACAAAACTTCATCAATAATCGAATAAAAAAAATCAAAACAAAACTTAATAATTAATTATAATTCTAAATCGGACAGGTACGACCTCTCCGACCTCGAATTAAGTACGGACTCGGTGACGTCAACCAGGTGTATTAATAACTGCGACCGCACTTACCCCAGTTCAATCGACTTCCTGGTGAAGATGTGACTCCAGCAGAAAGTGACGGCGTGGCTGACGGCGGCAGAGGTTCTCGGCGATGGCGTCTCGGAAATTCCGTCGATGGAAAAGGACCAAAACGTTCGTTGAATTCTCGACCTTTGTCGATTGACAAATAAAATAACTCCCGAGAGAAGTTCTAACCTCGGTTCGATCGGCTCACAAATAAAAGCAACTCGTACAATTGAGTAATTCGCCAAGGCGCGGCTGAATTTACGTAAAAATTACAAAAAAACTTGTCGTTTTGCTTTCGCAACGTGACAAATAATTTAACAACAAACAAAAAAAAATCAACACTCGTGTCAGTGGCCGGCTCAGAATTGCCGGCTTTTCCGTTGTGCCAGCAATCTGTGGCTTTTCGCTAGCACAGCTACCACGCTGCGCGTCCAATCAGCAGTCTTCGATAAATTTCCATCGTCGATGGTTGGTCGATACTCAATCTAGTATTCTTTTCGGCGTTCAGGTGGGGCCCTGGTGTGCTCCCAGTGATTCAACGTCCTGTCATTGGTCAGTTCCGATGCCGGGTTTCCCTCGTTGATCGTTGACCCTCCCAGATGTCTCCCGGGTAGTTGGTTGCGAACTGAACTGAGGGTTCGCCCGGTTGCTTGTCTCATTCACTCTCTCGCTCACTCACTCTCTCGATTACATAGTTTATTACATAGTAAATTGCCTAGTAAACTACGTTATAATTTGGCGTGGTTCGGCTTACTGTTACCTCGAGCTTCGCATTCTGGCCGGCAACTCTTGGGGCGACACAGGCGCGTCGAATCCCCGCCATCCATCAGCTTGACCAACTAAACTAACTAATTTTCAAAAAAAACAAATCTAATGCGAAATTTTTAGTGGGGAAAATTTCCCACGTCACAATATATATATATATATATATATATATATATATATATATATATATATATATATATATATATATGTCGGAGAGTAAAGTACAGTGGAGTATTTTCTGACGAAGCGATGAGAATATTCTTTAGGATATTTCTATTTTTTAGTTATTTTAAGAAATGTACTGTTACTTTAATATTTTGTAAAATAAGATATAACTAAAATGTTTTATTACGGTAGGTTTAGGCCTAGGTAGGCACATGGTTGTCAACGTAGTCGGGATCCCAGGACGATAGGGGTATCATAAAATTAATAAGGAAAAGAGAAATGTGCAGCAGGCAGACTATTTGAGAATAGTTTTTGAAAAGACAGTCTTGCTTTGAGATCGAGATCGAACGGACGTCCTGGTGATCGCGAATTCGTTATTTCCTAAGTCTCGATCTATCGCAAGATACTGTTAATATTGTTTGCGCCCTGAATTAACTTAACCTTGTACGAGTTTATCTACTCATTCGTAATAATTGATCTTTTTGTAATTGTGAATATTAATTGTAATAATAAAAATGAGTGAATCACAAAATACCGAATCCCCAACAATAACTCCTGCCTCTCTGACATATATATATATATATATATATATATATATATATATATATATATGGACATTATTGCGGAAACATTCAGGAAATCTTTCTAGAACCTCAAAATGTCGAAATCTGATAAAAACTCGATTTTCGAAAAACGGGGTAAGACCACTAACTTCCCGATTTTTGATGAAAATTTCTTGAATTTTTAAACCACAATAACTTTTGAACTAATGAACCGATTTTTAAGCTCCATAAAGAAACACTAAGTTTAAATTGATCAAACTAGGAATGTCGAAGTAATTCTAAAAAAACACTTTTTTTAGTTTTCTTTCGACAACGATAACTCACGTACAAATCAACCAATTTTAACCGGGCTAGCGGTGATCGACGTGGTTTTTTGATGTTAAGAGCTGATTAGTTTGTGACAGGGAATTTGAATTCCCGCGGGGACTAGAGTTTTTATTATATGTTATCGCGGTGAGTAGAAGCTACTCCATACCTTCCGAGCGTGAGTAAGTAATTGTACGACTTGTCACCGGGTCATATGGATCGCTAAGTCCCCACCGCTGTCCCCAGAAAACGAAGCGTAGAAAATTGCATAAGGCTTCACGAGAGAGGAACGAAGCGATTAATTTTACTGCTAAAATTTTGATTAAAATTATTCCGTTAGGCTGTATTATATCGGACCAAGTCCAAGTAAAATAAGTTATATTTTTTTCTCTTCTTTATTTTATTTTATTTTTTTTTTATTATTTTTGTGTTATTCATAACAATGTTTATCTGAGATTGAAACGGAATTCTCAAAGGTTTCAAATCTTCAAATTTCATAGTTCTGAGAAGTTTCTATATATTTTAACAGATTTCAAAGTATCGTAAATATACAGACCGGAGTAATAAAAATTATCTCCCGCTGAGAACCAGATAAGAGCGCAACGTTTCAAACTCAGATACACGTTAAAGCATATTTCCTTTAGTAAATAACAAAAAAATATATTTTTTTTTATTATAGAAACTATAGACAAATTTTAAAAGGGAAATTTTAGATTTAAAATTCTAACGGTTAAAATCTCAACACATTTTTTTATAATAATAGTATTATTTTAAAGGAAGAATTTTCAACATGTTATATTCAGAACTTAAATAATATTTATAAAATTCGGAATTTCAACTACAAAGTCCAGAATTACATTTAGAAGGTCAATAAATTTAACTGTAATTATAATGATCATTAATACCTATTCAAAATCTCATGAAACAAAATAACGAATAAATAATTTTAATCAGGAGTTAACACTAAACAAAAAGAAAAAAAAATCAACGAACTCAGAAATTAATGGCAAATAAATAACTAAATGTTTAAGGGGGATAGCCACTGTAAAATTTCGGAAAAAAAATTTTTTTTTTTTTTTCATTAAACTGAAGTTTATATATTCAAAATTATGTATTTCAAATTTTATAGAAAAATTCCGAATAGTTTTCGAGTTATAGTCATTTTTATAAGAGCGCGTCGATTGACCGTTTTACGCGCGGCGCTTCGACGAAAACGTCGCCTGCTCGCTCCGTCTTTGATTCGTACGGGTTGGCGATTGTTTTCCCTCACGATTGTCAACCGTTACAATTATTTGACTTTTAACGTATATTTTTTCTTATTGTTGAGATACTGTACCTCATAGTTTAGTTGTTTTGTATGAATACACACTCGTTCTTTAATTTATTGAGTTTCTTAGTGTACTCGTTATTGTTTACTTACTTATTTTTTTTAAATCTTCTGATCTTTTTTTTTGTTTATTTAACAAAAAAATTTGTTAAATAATGGATCGTAAACAAAGTAAACAAAAATCTGATTGTACAATTGATTCGAGTATTAGCTACAAAATTATAAATTTTTTTTCGATATTTAATTTACTAAGTGGCTGTGTATCGTGTAAAAAGTGTGGTGGTGATGTAAACTTTACTGAGACAAGTATTCGAGGATTAGGTTTTAAACTAGTTGTGAATTGCAAAAATGTGATCCAGTTTTGATAAATTCATGTCCACTCATCAAGAATGCGTATGAAATTAATCGCCGTTTCATCTTTGCAATGCGGATAATTAGTATTGGGTTATCTGGAGCTGAAAGATTTTGTGCTTTCATGGATTTACCACGACCAATGTTCCATAGCTTTTACGATCGTCTGGTCACACAAATCAGAAATGCAGCTAGAAACTGTTGTGATTTAGTGTTGAAAAAGCTGCTAAAGAAGAAATCCAAGAAACCTGCAAGCATTTAAAATCCAATGACATTCCTGGAATTTCTGTCTCCGGTGACGGTAGTTGGAAGAAAAGAGGGTTTAAATCTTCATTTGGTATATCTTCTCTAATTGGTTACTTCACTGGCAAAATCGTAGATGTAAGTATGAAATCCATTTATTGTAAGATGTGTGCGCTAATGAGCTCAAAAAAGGAACAGCTGAATACGATCAATTTATGCAAGACCATGCTCTAGACTGTCCAATAAACCATGAAAATTCTTCTGGACAAATGGAGGTAGATGGAATAAAAGAGATGTTTATGCGATCAGAGTTATTACATAACGTTAAGTATGTAAACTATATAGGTGATGGTGACACTAAAACGTATAAAAATATTTGTGATGCTAAACCGTATGGGGACATGGTGAAGATAAAAAAAAAAGGAATGTATTAATCACGTGCAAAAACGAATGGGCAGTCGACTAAGGGCTTTGAAGAAGCAACGAACTAACAAGAAGACAAAAACAGGAAAAGAAGAAAATACACAGAAAAGTTTAGGTGGGAAAGGTCGATTAACGGACAAAGCAATTAATGAATTTACAAAGTATTATGGTTTAGCAATCAGACGTCATTCTAATGATGTTGATGAGATGTATAATGCTATTTGGCAAACATTTTATCACAAGTTTTCATCACCCGAAGATCCGCAGCATTTTCTTTGTCCTGAAGGTGCAAATTCGTGGTGTCAATTTCAAAAAGCTGTGGCAACAAATACTTTGGACTCATTAGTTGAAAAACCACCACTTCCTGCAGATATTGCGGAAGCTTTAATACCGATTTATGAAGATCTATCGAATCCAGAGTTATTGGAACGATGTGTCGGTGGGTTTACACAAAATAATAATGAAAGCTTCAATGCATTAGTGTGGCAGCTCGCCCCAAAAACAAATTCTTCTTGTTCCCTTATTGTTGAAATAGCTTTATATATTTCAACAATTACATTCAATGATGGGGCTCTAGCAACTCTGAAGATATTAGAGAATCTCGACGTTAAAGTAGGACCAACACTCTACTCATACTGCGCTGAGCGCGACGCTACTCGGGTTAAAGCTGCTGAAAGCCGCATGGAGACGGCCAGTAAAAAATAAAAAAGTCAAGGTCAATACTAAAGATAAGGAGGAAGAACCCTCATATGGCCCAGGACTTGATAGTTTGATGTGAGTATGAATATTTTGTGAAAGACTAGATTTTAAAGTTGCGAGAATCTTCTTAAAACTTTACTCGCGTTTTTCTCAAAACGACTTTTTTCAAACTTTCCGGTACTGTAACTTTCGTAAATATGAACCGATTCTCAATTTTTTTGTTTCCCCGTATTCGTCTACTTAGTGGCTATCGTCGCACGTAGGGGATTTTGAAAATTTTAATTTTTAAGATTTTTAAGGCTGTTTGAGTCCAAAAAATGAGGAAAAAGACGAAAAATTTTCAATATGGCGCCATTTTTTCTCAAATCAAAATTTTCAAAATCCCCTACGTGCGACGATAGCGACATTCCTATAGATTAAAATGCCGTTTGGTTTTTTTGTTTCAGATAATCCGTTTTTGAGTTACAGTACCGGCAATGGAGGGGGAAATTTTTTTGGTGCTCTACAAAAATGTTTATAACTTTGTGATAACAAAATATTTTTGAATAAAAATTTAGGAGAATTATCCTCAACATATACTTTATAAAACAAAAAAAACCCGATCCCCAAATTCCTTTATTATCCTAGTAAAAAAAATTCCCGAAAATTGCCTATTTTTTCCAGCGTCACAGTGGCTATCCCCCTTAAGGAAATTAAAAATTAAATACTCCAACAAAAATAAATGTTAACACAAAATTTATTATAAGTACGGGACCTGCGTGGAGGGAATGGTGCGACTCCTAAAACGAAGGGACTCATGAGAAGGGGAAATTCTAAACTAAACGGGACTAATTGGTTAGAGTTTCCCCCGACTTAGGAAAGTAAAACAAGGAAGTCACGCCCAGGTTTTTCCGAGAGGACCCAACAGAGTCAAAGAAAATAAAAGAAGTCAGTCGTTTTTTGAACATTGGAAGTGAGTGTTCTACCCTCCCAGTAATAGTAGTTTCCCCTTTTGTCTTCTTCTTCTGGGAAAGTAACCTCTCGGGGAAACCATGGCGTTCAACCTCAAGTAAGTTAATTATATTCTAAAATTTTCTTCATTATTTTATCAACCTTAAATTTTTATTTGTTCATTGTAATTGTTTTATTCAAATTAAACAAAGTGATTTTACTTAAAATGAATTCCTTTTTGTTTCATTCATTTCGTTGGAATACCTTTCTCCACAGTTTAAGATCCCAAACCTATTGGTTATAACTAGGGTTTAAAAATATATAATTAAATAAACAATCAGTTACTTTCAACGTAAC
Source organism: Cotesia typhae (assembly GCF_013202065.1). Classification (NCBI taxonomy): domain Eukaryota; kingdom Metazoa; phylum Arthropoda; class Insecta; order Hymenoptera; family Braconidae; genus Cotesia; species Cotesia typhae. The sequence goes on from NW_027423765.1 coordinate 812,877, forward strand.
AGCTGACAGACTCAAATTCGTTCAAATATTTATTTATCGGAATTTACAGGACAATTAAGTCCGAGAATTTTATTGGGAAATTGAGGAGAATCTGAAGTAAAAACTTGGACCTTGGAAAAGCCTGTAAAGACAAGTAGCTGAAACCGCCAATTTTCCTTGCTGGGATAGCAATCCACCGTTGGAACAAAAATTTATACTCCAGGTATTTTCGGTTATTTTAGGCCAGTTTATGGGTAAATTAATTAAGAGGCCGAAATAACTGAATTAAATTCTGAGATTTATAACCGTCTCCAGTAGCCATTTTGTATTAGCGAGTTCATATTTAAGTAATTTATTCGTCAAGGTCATTTAGTTAGTTTCATCTCTGAGTATTTATTTATGACAATGAATTTTATTAACTCATTATTAATTAACCGGCAATATAATTATTATAAATTTATTATAGGCCTTTTATCTATGGTAAATAAATTTTAATCAAGAAATATTCTCAGACAGAAGTTGAATAAAAAATTAACAAGTACGTAATTTAGTAGTGAAGGTCATTCTCGAAAGTTCTATGGCTGAAAATTTTGTCCCTTGCAACCTTCACCTCACTCTGGAATCACTCTGTATTCAGAGTCAGAGTGAAATCATATTGAAACCAGTGTCGATCCAGAGTGGTTTTGTGCCTTTTTTCCAGAGTCAAATCACAGTGAATTCAGAGTGATCCCAGAGTGAATTCAGTGATCCCAGAGTGAATTCAGAGTAATCTCAGAGTGAATTCAAAATGAAACTAGAGTGTTTTCAGAATGTCTTGAAAATGTTTTCAACGTGGGTTTAGCGCTTTTCAGAGTAAATTCGAATAATTCTCAATTTTGTCCTTAGTATATTTATGATAACTTTAACACGAGTGTAGTGCATTGAGTTTTCATAATGTACCTAATTATATTAACAGTTAGACGACAAATGGTTAATAAATTGATAATCATATAGCATTTTTCAACTACATAATTAACAATCATTTCATTCTACAAAATAAGAGATAACAAATTTTGTAATTTGAAAATATTTTCAATTAGTTAAAGGTCTATTTTTATCTTTATTATATTAAATTATGAAGTCAACAGGTGAATTTAGTATTATACATTATTAATTGGTTCCCTATTTAAAAATTTTTAAATGTTATGAATTTTTGTATGACTTAAAAAGATTTTATTTTGAAAATACTAGAAATTCACATAGGGATCCGTTTGATCCCGGGAAAAAAAAATTATATATAATTCTATAGAACCATATATAATCTATATATAATCTATATATAATCTATATATAATTTCATATAATTTATATATAACTATATGTCTTTACATATGTTTGTTTTTAAGATTATATGTAATTATATAAAGCTATATATAATTGCAAATAATTTATATATAACTGTACGTCACTACATACATTCGTTTTTAAGATTATATATAATTTTTATATAACTACATATAATTACATATAATTTATATATAACTATATGTCATTACATGTATTTGTTTTTAATATTTGATCGAGCTAAATTTTAAATTATTTTAATTTTAAATTATTAAAATTTAACCAATTAAATAATTGTCTTCGAATAAATTAATTTATTAATAGTTAATAAATCTTTCTATCAGTGTATATTGATAATTAATAATTTACAAACGAAATAAAAAATTTTGTTCATTACGCATTGATCATGTATACGATTTGCATTACTTGTAGTTGTTAAAAACCCTGATATTCAAGTAATTCTCATCGGTAAACTGGTAAAGAATTAGTCTTTCAAGCGTCAGGTCCCAGATTCGATTCCCGAGCGTAACGGTTGTTTTTTATTTGATTCCACTCTGACTTTAGTCTGACTTTAGTCATAACGTTTCCAGAATTTTTTCAGACTGATTTCAGAATGATTTGAAAGTCGCAAGGACGTTTAAATTTTGTCTAAAGACGCTTAGAATTAATGTAGTTGAATTTTGGCTTTTTTTGGTAAAATGAAATTTAAGTCGGTGGACTGAATTTAATTAAGTTAATTTATTAAATGAATTTATTGATGAATTATTGGGATTCTAAGATGATCAATAAAAATTGGCAAGAAGATTATTAATTAAATTTAGTAGAAATTAAGAATATAAATTAGCTAGTAAAATTTGTAAAAGAAAATTGAGTGATAACTTTTTTATGAAGAAATTTAGCTAAGTAAAATTTGCGAAATGAATTGAGTAAGAATTGATTTATGAATTCGGAAAAGAAAATTGGTAAATGAATTTAGTAATAAAATTGGCAAGGAATTAAATTGATGAATTTGATATTTTGTATCGAAGAAATGCTAAGTGTGAAATTTTGATCATTAAGTTGAGTTGTAATTAAAGAATTCGAGTAATTATAGAATTTTGAGGAATTAAGTTAGCGTCCGGTGAACGATGTCATATGGAAATTGATAAATGATGTTTTAGTTGATAATCCGTCGGGTTGACGTGGAATTTAGGTTAGTTGATAATCCGTCTGGTTGACAAGGAATTTACGTTTAATTGATAATGCGTCAGGTTGACGAAGAATTAGTTCAATTCATAGTCTCTCAGGTTGACGAGGAAATTTATGGTATTTTAAGATATTTCGTCGGAGTGACGAGGCTTAGAAAATCAGAGAGATAATTGACATTAGTTGTAAGACTTTCTGGCAGTGCCACCACTGGTGAGAAGTTCTCACGATTAAGTTAGTTTTTAAGTTAATTTTATAAGTTGTTAAATTTTATCATTAAATTAAATAAATAATTTCATTTGTTTTAAATAATTTTCTTAGTATTATTTACAGCCCTCTCGAACTTCTCACAACCCTGTCTTTTCCTCTCATGCTTCCTCAATTTCTGGGACACCGTGTCTAATATCCCAGTGACGCCCTTTTCAAGGAGGAAAGGGATGACCAACTGGACCTGGGCGAAACACCCTGGTTACAAGTTTTCGGGATCGATCAATAGAGCCGATCAAAAGTTATTCCAAAAAAACTACATTAAAAAAAAAAATTGTGTGTCAGCTCCGACGCACGACTGGAGTTTACTTTTTACGAACGATTATATAGTCTGTGTAGATTAGTAAATGATTGTAAATAAAAGCACGAAGATCCCTTAAGCTCGTAAAATTAAATTTTTTCATAAATCCCTATCTAAATTTTGTAAGCAAAGAATTCAAATATTGTACTGTTTTGTACGCTGTTTGGAAAATTAAAATCGTAGATATGAATTATGCATCCATATATGGCTTAATACAACACTGTTCTTAATCATAATTTATTCTTCTTTATAAATTTTAAATAGTTATGTTTATTTACCCCCGACTTTTCATCTCTAAGACGTAGTCCATCAATACTGATTTGAACTATAATGCGTTGCTTATGTTCTCCTGCAGCTCGTATCGCCATTTTTAAGTCAGCAAGAGCAGCTTGACACATTCGGTCACCTCGAGCCTCTGATACTTCCAATATTCCTATAAGTTTTGCTTTGAATGAAATTCCTTCCCCAAGAAATCGGGTGGGCTCTTTTTTGACTGTAAAGATATAAAAAGTGTCAATTAGTTAGTTATTTACGTAGATTAGTATTTTATCATAATATACAAAAATAGATTAATGGTGAACTTTGCCAACTGTTTCGATGATTGGTTGATCGTTGGAGGACGCACTTCTGCACGTCATTCCGCTGAGCTGCGTGAGAGTTTAAAGATTCTCTATAAGGTGAAGGTGAACTTGATCTTGGAGAGGTATGATAATTTTTATGATAGTGATTATTATGATCATTATATTCATCATTAGGAGAATTGTTATTGTAACCTTTTTGTTGGTTATTCTGAGGAAAATTGTTCGTACCTGAGTCAGAATACTGACCCTACATGAACCTACATGAACTTTCATCAGCCGATATGAACCTCCATCGGCCGACGTAAACCTCCGTGAGCGAACACCACGATTTTTAATTGTGTTTTTCAGTAAATAAGTTAAAATAATCACACATTTATACTCAGATACTTAGTCTATTTTTGAAAAAAACAAATAAATAAATAAATTTTGTTGTTGGCTGCGACTTTTTCTGAAAAACTTATTAGACTCCTGAAAATGATTATGCTTTAAAAATAATTCTATTATAAGTGGAATGATGGCCGAGTGGGCTAAGTCATTATCCCGTTAGTTCGTTCGCACATCATGTCGTGAGACGAGGGTTCAAGCCCCGACGGTTGTCCGAATAGTTCTAACACCAACCGCCAGGGGTCGCTCCGGTAACCGAACTGTACTGGCGTGGGTTTTCTCTGTGGTTTTCCCATTGCCTCTATTCCAACAACCGATAGAAAGGAGTGAGGAATAGGTTAAATGCAGTACAGAAAGCACAAGTCGGTCCACAGCCGCATTGATAATAAAATTATGTGTGAAAATTTGAAAGTGTAAAAAATAAGGATGTGATTATTAGAAAAACCTTGATAATGTGTGTATTGATAATAATGGAGAACGTTGATAATAATATAGTGAAATGGATGCGCTGGGCTTCAATACGTCTGTATACTCACAAGACAGCGGCACAGTCACTAAGCGATCGCTACCATTTACTCAGCTTTATAAAAATATGCCCAATGTATACAAGTAAAAAGTGAGAAAAATAAAAAATAATGTTATTATTTGAAAACACAAGAATAAGCATGTATTTTTAGATTTTTTACAATAAAAAATTAAATATTTTGATTTATAAAGATTGAAGTACATTTTTAAAAATAAAAAGAAAAATCAATTGCAGTAGATTAAGTAGAAAATAAGGTTGATCATTATTGTAGTTGATTGAGTAGGTTTTTATTCGTTTCCGTGTTCAGACTCACTGATTATTTCGTTTTCGGTTTATCTGTAAAATAAAAAATTGAATCAAACTTTTACTTGTCAATACAGTTACATAAATCACGTATGTTTACAGTCATTACAGACTAATTACAACTATTGATGAATGCTTGTGACTCTACTCGACAATGTGCTATTCGATAATGACTCGAGTATACAAGAATTCGGTGTAACTGCATGCGCAGTAGATCGACGTATCGGCGTGGGTGAGTCTAGTGTACGTGCGAATGATACTATATTGCTTTATCTCCACCAATCTTCAATAGTATGTAAATAAAGCTGAGGTTAAAATGGATCTTTTGATATGAAATATTTAACTAGAACAACAGAAAAATAATCATTCTGTACAGAATAATCGTTTAAAAACTTGGTGACCAATTCCAGGCTGTGTCTTATTCTTTCCTTTCGGCTGAAAAGTAAATAAAATCTTCACCGTATATTTCTTCTAGTGTTCTTCCTACTAACACATGTCAATCATTTTCAGCAAGAAGAGCAATTCCGATTTTCATTCCTTTCTTCATAAATAACTTAGCGTTTCAAGCTACTCCAATCTAGAATCAACAATTATTTATAGTAAATTATAATGAGTTTATGAATTTTAAGACTCTAATATTTTTTCGGAGTAAAACATTTTATTTACATTTTCTTCTTCTTTCTTGAAGTAATTTTTTTGATGCTATTCGAAAAGAGAAGAAAGTCAATTGATTACGAATATTTTTTATCCTCGTGATAATTCAATATTTTCAGAAATCTAAAGAAAAATTTATTTTTTGAATATGTCTAAATTTTCAAGTAATCATAAAAAAGAAATTAAAGTGGAGACTTAAATATAAGTAAGATTAACATGCTGTTAACTCAAATTCAAATCACAATACTACGTTACGATAACGAGGAAGAAGATTCCAGATGATTTTAATATCTTGTAAAGTATTTTAAATAATTGTTATCAATACAACTTACTTTGTTATGGATCTGACTTAGAAATAAGGCTAGACGAGGCATTTAAAGTTGTGATCTGGTTTGCTTCTGTCAAATAGAGGAGAAATCGTTGACAAGTAGAGTACCATAGTGTCTTGTTTACGAGATTTATCAGCAGTATTATAAATCGAGTAATAGGCTTTGCGGGAATTCCGAGTTTGAATAATTTGAGTGAAAATAGACTGAATCAAAGATTGATGAAGAAATTTTTCGCTTGGACAGTAGTTAAAACTCGTCGCTCTACTACGTATCGGTATTTAATTTATTATTTTTGATTTAATTTGGTTCTCTTTTAACTTTGCTAATCTATCAATTAAGCTTACACATTCTTTCGTTTGATTTTTAATTTCCCGCTAAGAAAATCGGAAAGTTATTGTTCTTACCCCGTTTTTCAAATATCAAATTTTCAACAAATCTCGACGTTTTGAGGTCCTAGGAAGCTTCCCTGAATGTTTTCGCGATAATGTCCGTGCGCGCGCGCGCGCGCGCGTGTGTGTGTGTGTGTGTGTGTGTGTGTGTGTGTGTGTGTGTGTGTGTGTGTGTGTGTGTGACCTTCTTATAACTTTTGAACGGCTTGACTGATTTTATCGCGATTGGCGCCATTCAAAAGAGCTTGACTGAACTTAAATTCTGAATACTCTTTGGACCGACTCAGAACGGTAGATTTTGATAAATCTCAAAAAAAAACTACAAACTACAAATTTTTTTCAAATGTGGTTTTTTTGGAATAACTTTTAAACGGCTCTATCGATCGATTCTAGAAACGAAAGTTTTTTCCGAATCACTCCGAAACTCCTAATTAAAGTAATTTATCTCATTAATTCTTGATAAGATTTAAAAAACTGCGTCGAATGCTGCCAACCGTGTGAAAATCGGTTTATTGATTCATAATTTATTGCGGTTCAAAAGTAACAAAATTGTGTTTTATTAAACTGTTAGAGTTTTGAGTTCGGAGAGCTCAAAATGATACAAAAATCATATTTTTGAGCTCGAAGAGTTTAAAAACGTAATGTGTAATTATGAGCGCTCAAGTACAAGATGAGTGGTAAATTGCAGGGATGGCCTTTAGGGTCAACCATGGTTCTAATTTTTTTCTCCAAAATATCAACTGGGAATACTTTCGTAGAACTATCAACTATCTTTTCCTTAAAATTTACAAGGATTTTCTGTAATTCTTCTTGATCAGCTAGAAATAATATTAAAAATTTTCAATAAACAAAATTGTGATGAAGGCGCGCAGTAATCTATCGGATCCGGCCCTTACTTACCAAAGCATTGGACTGGATTCGAGTCCGGCGTAGACCAATGAATATTTTCAATATTTAAGTGTATTATTCTGCTCAGCCCAAAAAATAAAACGAGTTCTAACCTCAAAAGTTTACCCCCTACCGTAGTTGCTCATGACCTTAGTAGTTTATGCGACTTGAAAACAATTATATAAAACAAAAAAAAATTATAATAAATGACCATCGTATCATAATAAAAAGAAAATAATTTTTTATTTAGCATTTCCAGATTTTAATTTTTAATAACTTATAAGTTTTTAGAATTTTAACTATTAAAATCATGGAAATTATCTCAATAAGGTTAAATAGAATCTAATAATCGTAATATTTGAGCAAAATTAAGTAAAATCATTATACTTACGGTTAATTGCTGGAACTTTATTTTTAATTTTTAGTTTTCTTCTTAGTTTTTTCAACTTTCCAAAGTGATTCTCCCTCTGCACTAACAAACTTACATTTTTTGCGAACTTTGAGAAGCGCAACCCGATGAAAAAAGTTTTTGTCTAATTATATATGATTATATATCTTCATATATATGATCATATATGATTATATATAATCATATACAGGGTGATTCAGAATTAGTGTCCGACCAAGAAAACTTGGATAGAAGAGGCGATTTTAAGCACAATTGCAAGAATAAAATTTTTCGAAATTCTCAATATTTTGGGAGTTATTGAGGATTGAAATAGACCAATCAGAGAGCTCGTTACAGATTTAAAGAAGGAAAAAAAGTACAATAAAATTTACCAAGCGAACTTCATAACGAATGATATTATTGACTTATTTATTTTAAAAATAATATAAGATGTTATTTCTTTTGTTTCGAATAAATAAAAACTTTAATATTTTTATTAGAGAAAATAAAATTATTTCGCGCATTTCCTCGGGCTTACTCGAGTAATACAATTATGGTCTTAAAATTAGTATTGCTGGTTCTCCTGCCTATTGTCATGCAAGTTGTCTTGATGATTGTCCTACGGAGTGTTATGTAGAAAATCTTACTAAGTGTTCTAACGTTCAACAAGTATCTTAATTTCATCTAGTAAATCGGTAGGATTTATGGGAAAAATTATTCTCTACAAAAAAGTGATAACATCATTTCACTGTATCTTTAGCCCAAAAAAAAGTTGGAGCTGCGTCTCGGTTGAAAATTGCTATTCACTCCAAAAATTAAGTTTTCATTTCTGAAATTCCACAAGTATCTCATAAGTGAGATCACCCTGTATGAAGTTATATGTAATCATGCATGATTATATATGAGGTCATAGATAATTATATATGACCCCATACATAATTAGATCTGATCATACCTGGCTGTTATAACCCCATATATAGTCATACATAAGTCTATATATGATCAGATCCATTTATATATGTCTATATATAGTTAGATCTGATCATACCTCACTGTTATAACCCCATATATAAGTCTATATATGATCAGATCTAATTATATATAAGTTTATATATAATTAGATATAATCATACCTGGCTGATGTAACTCCATATATAATCATATATAAGTCTATATATCATCAGATCTGATTATATATGAGTCTATATATAATTAGATATGATCATATCTGGCTGTTATAACTCCATATATAATCATATATAAGTCTATATGTGATCAGATCTGATAATATATAGGTCGATATACAATTAGATCTGATCAGACTTGCGTAGTCAGATGTTATCAAAATTTTTTCTTTGAAAAAAAAAAACTTTTTTTTTTTGGTCTTCACAAAAAGTGCAAAATGATGTTTACCATTACATTTAAATCATTCTGAAATAAAAAATTTGTTACATTTCCTATGGAATGTTTAGGTCTGCTCTGCTACTTACTGCTCTGCCAATGCTTTGCTACTGCTTAACAGTCAAATCATTATTTACTTTATTATTCAAATAAATCTTATGTAATAATGAGATTCGGTAAAATAAATAATTTAAGACTATCAAAATATATTATAAAATTAATTTTTATATTATATTTATGATAAACTGATTTGATACGTTATGTACTTCATAGAATCATTGTCATATAAGATAGCAGCACAGCAGACGGGAACTTCAAGGCGTCGTTAGTAGTAGGATGGGTGACCACTGGTGTTATAGCCGCAAAATTATATATAAAGTTTTTTTTTTGTATTTTAATTGATTATATAGAATCGCGTACGACCATATCAAGTACTGCATCCATAAAAGTAACCAAATAATTAATTAGAAGTAAAAATATATAATTAAATATTGATATATATAATTATATATTATTATATATAGTTATACATGATTATATATAATTAGACCTGGCCAATTTTTGGATCTGATCATATATAGACAATTATGCATGATTATATATGATTAGACAAAATCTTCTTTCATCGGGAACAATATGTTTCTTTTGATTCTGCCCCCCCCCCCCCCTAAGATAAAAGAGTACCTTGTTTGCCGGAGTTTCTTGTTCATGTTTTAATTAATCGTTAGGTTTAATAAAGTGACGTCTGCTAAAATTTAAAATTTTTGTTTTTTTCTTTCTACAAAATTCTCTTATATTAAATTTTCCTTTTTCATACTTCTAATTTTTACTATTTCTTAATTTTGAAATACTTATTTATTTAAGTGTTCAAGATATTTATTAAATATTACAATAACTGTACATTTAATGCTACCTTCTGACACAACATCTTCATATTTTTTTGAAAAACGGTTAGATCTCGAGTTTCCGGCGAAGAATCGTGTCACCCTTAACACCTATGCTTACCTATGGCCTTATTCTAGTAGCTGTTTAGTAGTTACCAAATATTGTGTGAAACTCACTTGAAATTGAATCACATTATCAAAACTTCTAGAATTTTCTATAACTTATTTGTATCATCTATTTTCCCACTACTCGAAATTGATGTCCCTTTATAAGTTCAATTAAAATTATCATCATTAGTCTACGATGATCTTCGACTGTCTCGACGTTCTTGACTTCGATAGTCATTATCGGGCTCCAGGCATTATTTCGATATTCGTGGTTAGGCTTTTTCTTTAATCTTAAAAGCACTAACGTAATCTGCCATCACTAGAGCATTCTGTTTCCGGTGATCGAGGTACCTCGAACCGATACAGAAGTGTCTTGCTCGACACAACAAGTAAATCGAAACGTGATCAGATTATAGTATAAATAGTTTTTTTATTTCTTTGTGTGTATTATTTTCCGCGAAAAGCGTTGATTTGATTATAAATTTTCTGCCGAAAGGGCGCACATTAATTGTCGTGAAACACGAAGTCTAATTTGAAGTAAAAATTTAGTAAAGTGTTTCAAATTTTTACCCCAATACGTTCTACGTTGTCTCAGCAGTTAGCAACGAGTAAATAAAAGGTAAACTATTCATCTATTTTATTTTGATATTTTCGATTTTAACACATTTTAGCATGTAATGCATGATTTATGTCTAGTTTCCGTAAATGTACAGTTTTGTCACCAGAATAAACTTGAACAATTTTTTAAATCTTTTCTTTTCTTTTTCTTTTAGTTTACTTAGAGTTCATTCTTCATAAATTCATAAACAGTAAAATATACTGTCACACGAATTTTATTCTTCCCCATGCGTCCCTCACTGCGCCTAGTGTTGACAACAGATCCACACTCGGTGTGTCTCTAGAGTTTGTAACAAAATTTTACTATTTTTATACACGACTCCACGGTGGATACGTCGTTGTTGAGCTAAATTATTGTCTGCACGTCGCGTTGTTTCCTGGCTCAGATAATTCGTTATTAAAGATTATTATTAATTGTCGAGTCGACCCCGTCGTTAGTAAGGGCTATTCGTAGTAGAGTACCTGTCCCGAAAGCTACGCGTTTTCGTCCTCGAATTGGCCAGTATTGAGTTAAAGTTTATAATTGTATTTCTCGAGATAACCCGACTGAGGAATTCGGGTATATCTCAGTTCAATACTATTAGATAAAATTTCTATTTCACAGTTTAATATTAATAGATAAAATTTCTATTTCGTAGTCAACATCGTTGTAAAATGAACAGTCTACATAGGAGCTAGACTAATTATTGAAATAATACGCGACATTGTATTATTATTTTTATTATACAATCCATCCGGCTAAGGAATTCGGCTCTGGACTTAGTTTCAAGTAATTTGTTTTGAATAAATATTTGTTTATAATATTGTAATTTCTTCACGATCACAAAATTACTGTTTCCCCTTTTCATTCCTGACACCATTATATTATTTATTTTTCCCCTCAATACCTGCAGATTGACTCTGAAAATAAAGGGTTTGTGATTTTTCTCTGTTAAAAAAAATAACGCATCCAAACGTGCACTAACCCAGCCTGGGTGGCTGCTGAGGTGTTGCTTAGGAGATTGAGAGCATCTCCTAAGCTTCCTATTTGTTTTGTATATTTTATTTTGGGTGACCTGGACAAATTTCTATTTTCTCGACGTATCCACCGTCGAGTCGTTTATAAAATAGTAAAATTTTGTTACAAGACTTCCTGAGGCCGAAAACAGGATTCTAATATCCTTACAAAATTCTAAACCACCATCTGTAATCATAGTAAGATTTGGAAATAATACAGTATACGAACCGCTCTATACTAGTGTTGCAACAATCGAACGAAAAAATCGGTTGTTGACAATCGATTATGATCGAGTCGACGGTATCGATTTGGTCGATTAATCGTTTGAAAACAATCGATTTAATCGTCTTGAAAAAAACTATTTTTATGGGAACAACTTTAAAGTTGCAACATCCACTGAGTAATAATGTTTTGCTTGATTCGTAATATTGACGATAGTAAAGGAAGGTTCATGCGATTACGAAGCTTAGTTTTAGTCGAAGTTACTCTAGAGAAAACCCGCTCAACTGTAGCATTACTAACTGGTAGACTATATGCTGTCAATGCTAGAGTAGCTAGATGTTTGAAAATAAAATTGCCTTCAGAGTCAGTTAATTTTAGAACTTTTAACTAGAATATTGGACCCTGAGCAATCTCTGATTCACTAAATACAGATTTAAAATCAAAATCGATCAATTGTCTCCATTGTGATTCCACCAAATTTACATCAACATCTTTTTTTAAAAGATTTATTGGTAGTTCCGCAAAAGCTGGGGGGTCGTGTTTCAGACATATTTTTGGCGAAAAAACTTGAATTTTTTTTAAATGTCTATGTTATTAGACGGACGTAAAACCATTTCTTTAGAGGCCCTTATCAAAAATAATTGACAGCGACGTTTCACATTGTTTACAGTAGCCTGAGTAATATCAGTATCATTTAGCAAACGATTAAGCAGCATTGTAAATTTGTAGCCAAAATCTACTTTCTGAAGTGGAAGATAAATCGATTGGAAACTTAGATCGACTATCAGAGATACTGATGATGGATATAAAACTCGTTTTAGTAAAGATAATGTACAGCGTTCGAACTCTTTCAAAATACTACAATGATCTGCATGTTCTTTTTGGAACAGCAAATTAATAGAATTAAATTCAGACAGCAATTGTGATAGAAAAGTAAAATACAACAAATTAGCCGGGTCATTATACATTTGCTGAAGTTCTTTGGCGACATAACGATCTTGATGCGGGTCAGTAGCAGCAAGATCGAAGTTTAATTTTAATGCATCCTATTGGTCCAATATTTATTCAACAGCGTGCCCTCTTGCCAGCCATCAGGTAGTGGAAAGATGAACTAATTGTAAAGGATCAGTTCCATCACTTATTGTGTTATAAATATCCAAATACTTTTTCCGGCGTAATGCTGATCTTTTAAACCAGTTAAAAGTTTCTCGTAACATGTAATCAATATTTGATGGTAGTTCTTCAGAGGCGTGTGAACATACTAAATTAATAGAGTGGCAAATGCATTTGAAGATCATGAGATCATCTCTTTCTTTCTTAATCAACGTGTATAAAGATTTATTGCACCCACAAAAATTGGATCCACAATCGGTAGCAACAGTAAAACACTGCCGAAGATTCAAATTATTTTCAATGAAAAAATCATTTAAATGTTTATATAAATCTTCCGCACTCGTCTCAACAACAGGTATTAATCCTAAATATTGCTATACTATCAAAAATAAAATCGAATAATTTATAAATAAAAATATTGGATAAATATTTATTGAACACTACTCTTCTCTTTTATCGGACCAACACATACGCTCATCATTAACTAAAAAAAATAAAATAATATTTAATTAGTTAAAAATAAAAACAATTTAATGAAAAAATATTCTTACTGTGAATTTCTTCCTCAGATTCTACAGACTCCACAATCTCCACACTGGTATTAGCCGAGTTGTCCTCAAAACCAACAGGAATCGTAAAAATTATACCATCTGCAAAGCAATATTATTTTACGCATAAATATAACAAAATAATGTAATAGTTTTATTTTATAATGGAAGCACTTTTTTTAAATTTTACTTACTAGGTTTTACAATAAAGAGCCACTGATTATTATTATTTTTTACTATATTATTTCATTGATCAACCAATGGTTCAATGTAACGATCAATACTTGAATTGATTAGATTGTTGATAGCCATAGATTCTCATTAACAATTATTTTTTAATTCTGCAACAATAATGCAGCACAGATGATCGAAGACTTAAAACATTTGAAAGCCGATCGAAGACACGGTAAAACTTTTGGTTGGTAAGTTTGTAAACATTCATGTCATCTGATGTGACAACCACCTCAATCATTAATAATACACGATATCATAAATAAGGATTGGAAATAAGGAGAATAAACTACTAGCGACACCAACATCATCAATGTAGAATATTCAAAAACCGAATGAAAAAAAATTTTTTTAATTAGTATCAGATGCATGCTCATAAATAATATTAACATTTGTTTGACAAGAACAAAATCGCCTAATTTGCGAAAAATCGTCCAATCTGGCAACCCTGCTCTATACTCGTATTAAACAATATAAAAATTAGTTTAGTTATCTTACGGATACTTGCGGTTGGATTTTGAGATTATTTCATAGCCTTACGACCCATCAAAAACTCCATTCGTGACAATAAATATAACATATTAAATATTTTCTTAAAAGTTAGTAAATAAACACATGAATGTTTTGTCATTCAGTGTTATAAAAACAAATCTTAATTTGTCTTGTGAATATAAACATTCATTATAATCACTAGTATTTATAGGAATATTTATTCTGAACAAGTAAATGATAAATAATGAACTGTCTCTTTATCCCGTTTTATCCTGAAAGTAATTGGATAATAAAAATTTATATAGTAGATCGATTATTAAGAGAAGTAATCAAGTCACAAAATATAACATGTAACCAATGCTTTACTGGTACAATTTTATTTACAGATTTTCAGGAAGTTGTCACGGGGCTCCTTTATTACCTATTGAAGGTCCTTACCCCGACGATGGTTAATTATCGACGGATCATAGGGCGCTATGATCTGAGATGCACGCGGAGTGAAAATTTGACAGAATAAGTTCCGGGGCCAATAAAATAAGCGTTCCGAGGGTGGAGACAATTCCACACCAGGGGCAAGTGAAGTTGGCGCACCGAAAAGCGACATTGTGAAGCCGGAACCCGAGACGCCAGCACGAGATCTTGGAAAATCAGGTAATTATTTATTTTTCTCTGAGTTTCTTGTGGAATCTTTAGAGCGATTATTTTAACATTTATAATCGATATTTATTGCTAGGCATTTAGCCAGCCTAAATATCCTTCAATAATTATTCTAATTATCCTGAAATTCCATATTTAATTTACCGCTGATCAAATCCCGAGCTGCGACGCAATTAAACAGATCCGAGTACCTAATAGAGCAGTAGAATTTGGCAGATAATATTTGCCTAGACAGAAGGCTACAGGAACGACAACGAAATCTAAATTAAAGAAAAGAAATCACCGAAAATTTCTCAGGTACAGAAAATTTAACCTCGGTAAAATATTGCGTTGCCCCCGGAAATTCTAGGCACAGGCCAGGTTCCGTCTTCCAATCACCCTACTTGATTAATTAATTAATTATCCGAATTCAAATGAAATATCTAAATTATAAGTCGAAGTTAAAAATTAGTTAAAATGAAATTTGAATAAACAGAAAATTTAACAAGTCGAATAATTTCAAAATTAAGAATAAAGAGGTTAAACTTAGAATTAATATTATTATAAAATTAGTCAAATAAATTTAAGTTAAAATTTATAAATCAGGAATTTTAGTACCGACAAATTGAATCAAATTGCGTCATTCGTCAGGGCAAAACTCTGCCGATTAAATTTTGTATAATTTAGAAATTAAAAATAAAACGAAACAAAAATTCGTCCAAATTAGATTCACATTAATTAATAAAATCAACAATCAAAATAAATTAAAATTTAAAGTGAAAATTATTAACTAAAATTAACTTTTGGGAAATTCTCAAAAATTTAAAAATAAAATTATATTGAAAATGAATTTCTTAACTTAGAAAATTAAAATTGTCAAACAGTAAATTAATTTATAAAAAATTACAAGAGTAAAATTATCAATAGATAAAATTTTTTCAATAAACTTTGATAAATAAATTTGTCAAATTCCAGTATGATAATTTCAAAAATAATTGACATAAAAATTTAGCCTTGGAAAAATTTAGCCAAGTTGACGCCTAAGTCTCAAATCCTTACTGGAATTCAAAATAGACTTAAGCCGATTATTCAGGCAGTTTGAATTCGAGTAAATTTTAATTAATCTAAAATTTTGGTTGAATAAAACGCTGCTGTGATATTAATAATTAAGCAACAAAAATTTAATTAAATTATTTATTGAAGTCAAGTTAGGGACCGGGAAATTTGATTCCCAGGAAGTCATGTTGTAGAAGTATTTCGAATTTTGAAATGATTGTAAACTAGAGTCAAGTATGTATTTGGATAAAATTGTTTTATTGAGAATTGTGAGTGTGTGTGTGTGTGGAAATAAATTTACATTATATACTCCTCGTTCATGGGCTGTCGAGGAGGTTAGATTTAGCAGGTTGTCGACTAGTGTCATGGTATCCTCCTCTGTCCTAGTCGACTTCAGGTTCCTTAGTCCCGTAGTGAGGGTCCGGGCGACAGCGATAGGGCTAAGGACGGTTTGAACCTTGAGCAGGGGTCTGGGCGACCACCCAGGGTCAAATCTAGAGTCTTAGAGCGTGAGGGTCCTGTAGACAACGCGACTTAGGTAGAAACTGCGGTATAGACGCTCCTTATGGGGGTACCGCCAGGAATAAGCAACTACGATAGAAACTACGATATAAACGCTCTATATGAGGGTATCGTAAGGAATAGGTTGTAACCGTGGGGTTTAGCCCAGGTCCAGTTAGCTACCCCTTTCCTCTTTAGAAAGGGCGCCACTGGGATTTTAGACACGGTGTCCCAGAAACCGGGGAAGCATGAGAGGAAAAGACAGGGTCGTGAGAAGTCCGAGAAAGGCTGTAAATAAACTAAAAAAAAACTATATATAAAAATAAAAATTGATTTATTCCACCAAATCTACAAACTTAACAATCTCCTTAAAATTAACTTAATTGTGAGAACCTCTCACCTACGTTGGCCCTTGCCAATTATTCGACAATCTTAATCTAACTTAATCGTGAGAACCTCTCACCTACGTTGGCCTTTGCCAATTTTTCCTACAACTAATTAACCAAATTATTCAACCTCGTCACTCCGACGAAATACCTCAAAAATCTAAATTTCTCCTCGTCAACCTGACGGCATATCACTTTTCCCAATTCCACATCAACCTGACGGATCCTCAATTAAAACCAAATTCACTAATTTAATTCATTACAAAATTTCTCAACTAAATTCATTAACAGATTTCTCAAAAAATTAATTCTTGTCGGTTTCCCTAAATTATTCATTTCACAAAATCTACAGAATTACTTCTCCAAATTTCTCAATCAAAATTCTTCAACTAAAATTCACTAAATTTCACTAAATATCTTTTGACAAATTTTCTTTAACAATTTATTAATTCCCAAATTTCATCAAACTAAATAATTAAAATTGTTTCATTAAATTTAGCCAAACGGCCTTAATTTATACTTCCACAATTTCCAAGAATTTAACACATGACTATAAATGACCTTTATCCTAAACTACGTACTTATTCAATTTTATTATCAAATTTTCTGAACTAATTTTTAACTATTTTTTGATACTTATAAACCAAAGACCGAATTGAATATATTTATTTTCTTATTTTCCAGTTAATTGATAAATGTCTTAAGTTCTATTGTCTTAACTACTAAGTGACCTTGATGAACTTAACTCGATTGGAATTTGCTAATTATGTAAAGACTACTCGAGACGCTTATTTTATTCTCAATAAAAACTTAGATTGGTTAATTCGGCCTAATGACGATTAGAATGGCCTGAATAACCAATTTACCTGAAGTTCCAATTATATCTGTCAACGATGGAGTTGTCCCAGAGTAAGTAAAATTTTGCGAACAGCAACTTCCTTCAGCTTCTCGAGTCCGTAAATTCCTTTCCTCGTCTCCTCGATCTCAATTTTCTCTCGTACAAATTATCGCTGTAAAAGCCGATAAATAAATAACGGATCAAATACAAATTCGTCAGCCTAACGGCCTGACGGAATGAAATTTTAATAAAGAATTAGAATATAACGGCTCGCTTCGTTCCTCTTTCGTGAAGCCTCGAGCAAATTTTTACTTACGAAAATTTTGATGGTAAGTTTAGTAGTCACTGGGCACTGTACACTCACAAGTCTCGTCCGCCAAAAGGGTGCTGTTTTGGTCTTCGCCGGCTCTTTTATAACCTCTCTCTCCGGTTCTCGAATTTTCCCATTATCTTGTTCCCGCTTAGATTTTCTGGGGAACAGCGGTGGGGACTTAGCGACCCGTACGACCAGGTGACGAGTCTTACAACTAGCTACTCACGCTCAGAAGGTACGGAGTAGTCCCTACACACTGAGACAAGATAACAGTGATACAAACCCCGCGCGGGAATTTAAATTCCCTGTCACAAGGTAAATTTTGATAGAAACTGCAATATAAACGCTCCATATAAGGCTATCGTTAGGAATAGGGAAAACTTTTATATGTACGAGAGTGTGTATGAGGATTAAAATAAGATTTAATTGTTGTAAGATTGTCGAAATAAATGTATAATTAATGTTAATTTTAATTGTTCTTATTTATGTCAATTTTTTATAATTTCTCTCGACCCTGTGATATCTCTCTTGCTTGGACCGGTTCTGGAAACCGTGATAAAAATTCTAGTGGCGCCCTTAAATTTGAAACTTAAATAAAGGGGTGATCAAGGGACGGAATCAACCCGTTACAAAGTACAAGGTAAATTTCAACGGCTGAGCCAGAATTGAACCGAGAAGCAGCAGGTAGATCTGTACTTCTGAACTAACTGATGTTACACAATTTTCGGCCTCTTTGTAAATTTAATTTTGAAATTAATCAATTAGGGTAATTTAGCAATGTGGATGCATCAATTTGCAATATAATTTGCCCTTTTTAAGAATTCGAGGCGGAGTTATAGATTTAATTACTTCGCTATATCCGAAAAATGTTCGATTTTGAGATCAATGCAAATAACAGTGTCAGTTTTAAATCAAAGAATTGTAACTAGAAGTTTAACTTTTCATGGTTTAGTCCCGAATAAGACTCAAGATTTACATGCGTACGCAACCGGTCTTGAAAACCTTTGGTTTCTCAAAGAATTAGTTTATCTCTAGGTTGTTCCGTGATATTAGAGTCGCATGTACTTATCTATCATAACCTCTCGCTTCGGCTCATAGAGGACCTTACATCGTATTTACTCTTATTAGTTACGTATACATTTTATATTGTTATAATATTATACATTATTTTACATCAGAACGATCGATGGAAATATGACTTATCTGAAGTTTGAATTTACACGTATAGAAATGTGACACACTGGAGCATTGATCGAAGATAAAAATGAAAAACTTGGCCATAGTTGACGACTATCGCGACGCTAGAACGCCAATCGTAAAAACCATAGAAGATTCATAGGATTATCCGATGACACCAGGCATATTGCAGGGTTCAGTGATGGGTCCCGACCCCAGTTCTGGGAGGCAAATTACAACGATCTGCTGGAGATCTTCTGCTGAAGCAAATACAACTAACGGTTTTTTCTAAAGACTTCGAGACCACGGTAATGATAGACTGCGTAAAAGTGGATGATCACTTGATTCAGTAGACTATTAATACCGTATAAAAATAGCTTGAACAGCCCCAGTTAAAACAAACTAAACAAAAAAGGGAGATAGTTGTACTGACGTGCCAGAAATGGTTTTCAAAACCCCTCAAGGTAGATATTGGCGAGAGTACATTGACGTAGACAAGGGCATTGCACTACCTCGGTGTAATGATCGATGAAAAACTGCTTTTTCGCAAACGTCTTGGAAGTGCATGCATGAAAGCCAGCAAGACAGTATCCAGCCTATCAAAAATCATGGCCAACATAATCAGCCCACAAAATGAGGAATAAACAGTTCTTCTAGAGGTAGTACACTCAATCCTACTCCATTGAGAGGAAATATAGGCAGATATCCTGAAGCACAAAACCCATCGATGTGAAAGTTGCAGTATAACGGCAAACAGCTTTCAGAATGACATGGGCCTACCGCGCAACTCTCAAAATTTGATTTATTAAGGCGTTGTTTTTTCTTCAAATTTTCGTTTTCACAAGTATTTTCGGGAAAAAAAGGGGAAAACGGTTGACCCTAAAGGTCATTCCTGCAACTTTCCGCTGATTCCATATCTAAGTGGTTAAAATTGCACTTTTAGGACGTTTTAGAGCTCTTCGAGCTCAAAAATATGATGAATATGTTCTTTCGGGCTCTCCGAGCTCAAAGAGTTAGCTGTTCTAAGCTTTTGAGCTGTTCGAGCTCAAATGTCTAATAGAAGTTTAACAAAACACTATTAGTATCATTTTCAAACTACAATTACTTTTGAAGAAGTCAATTTTCACGTAGTTGGCAGCATTCAGCGCAGTTTTTCAAATTCTAAGATAGATTTTTATACACAAACTAAACAGACCGGAAATTCCGCTGTAATTAAAAAAATCACTACCTTTCGATTTTTTTCATCAACGATAACTCACGAACGTGTGTGTGTGTGTGCTTTCGACCGACTTCATCGCGGTTGGCGCTATTCGAAAGGGCTTGGCCAAACTTAGATTTTATCTATAATTTGAACTGATTCGGACTGGTAGATTTGGAGTAATCTCAAAAAAACTACAATTAAATTTTTTTTTCAAATGTGGTTTCTTTAGAATAATTCGAATAATTGGTTAATTGATTCAAAAGTTATTGTGGTTTGAAAATTTAAAAAATAGTGTTCTACAAGACTTCTATCAGACTTTTGAGCTCGAAGAGCTCAAAGGCATAGAAAAGCTGTCTCGTTGAGCTCGGAGAGCTTAAAATAATATACAAGTTGTATTCTTGTACTCGAAGAGCTCAAAAACATCGGAAGTGCAATTTTTAGCGCATAGGTATGGAATTAGCGGGAAGTTGCAGAGATGGCTTTCAGGGTCAACCGTTTTTCCAATTTTTTTTTATACACCTTACTTCTAGTATTGCTATGCTGAAAATTTTTGACAGTGTTCAGAGAAATTCTAAATTAAAAAGGAAGAGTAAACCGAGTATGAGGTAGACCGCAGTCCACTTCTTGCCGACAGAGTAATTTTCGATACCTTGATGTAACTCTGACGATCTAACTCACTGCTTGAGGTTGAAGTCCTGGTAGTTGTTGGCTTTCTTTGTCTGGTATCTACTCCGGGGATCGGTCCTTTCTTGATTTCCTTGGCGCTCTGTCTGGCAGTCACACCACTTCTCCCCGTTCGCACTGCACGGCTCACCTATAATAACCCAAAACTACCCCCTCTAACTCTCTCTTTAGGCCCGAAAATCGGGACACGCCAGTGCTACATCGAAAAAATATCGATATTCGGTGACTTATTAATTCAGGGTTTTTTTACCCTGTTACACACTATAAAAGTTCATTATTAATTATTATGATATTTAGTATCATCTCTGTTAATTTCTTTATTTACTATTAGGTGATTACTCACCACGTTTATAATTAACTTTCTATTAATTCTAATATTAAGTACACGTATTATATCATTACAAGTATCTTGTTTCTTTATTGAATTGCGTTACCGAGTTATTCTTAAATTTATATTAAAAACTGCATTATCTATGTAATAAATGCATGGAACGAAACGCGTTGTATAAGCGTGCAAAGAGATTAAATGATACAAATCTCTTAGTACCTTTCAAAGCTAGGAGAAAAAAGTTAAGACCAGAGCTCAATCATGCCCGGAAAAACTATCTAAAAATTTCTCTTATCAATTTACCAGGTGGTACTAGTATGTGTAGCAATTTAAAACGTCTTGGTCTTGTAAAAAATTCAATATCTCTACCCTGGAACCGTTTCGATCCAGAGGAACTAAATGAATATTTTTCAAATATTGTTCGGAAGCATTCACCTTGTGATATTGAATTTCTAAATGCGCTACCTGACTTATACTCTAGTAATTTACCAACCACCTTTAATTTGTCAAAGATGGACATCGTTGATGTTACAAATATCGATATTTCTCACTGCTCTTTTTAATCAATCTCTTAAAACAGGCATGTTCCCATTAACTTGGAAGAGAATATTTATCATCCCTTCAAATAAAATTACGCCACCACGCTCATTATCAGATACTCACCCAATAGCAAACACGTCCTATTTAAGTGAATTCCTCAAAAGAATTATTGCAAATCGGCTAGTAAATTACCTTGATTGTAATGAGTATTTAGATAAATTTCAATCAGGCCCGTAAGCATCATGGCACACAATCTGCTTTACTAAAACTTATAAACGACATCAGTAGTAGTATAGATACCAGAAAATTAACCCTATTAGTTTTCTTTGATTTAACAGAAGCATTCGATTATGTAAGGCCAAAAGTCATATTAAGAACTCTGATTAAACTTGGATTCTTTGTCCAAACTATAAACTGTTTTTTCTCTTACTTAACGAATAGAAGGCATGCAGTCTTGAATAAGGACAGTTTACCAACTGAATTCTCAAAAACTACGTCTGGTGTGCCTCAAGGTTCAGTCGTAGGACCCATTCTGTTTCTGTTAGTCATGAATTCAGTTACAAGGTAACTTATATACTCAAAATACGGTTTGTTCGCTGATGATAAATATATTTATTTTGTAACAGGGAAAATTTACCCTGCATCGATAATTCGCCGGAGATCAATAATTATTCGACTCAGCACTGGCGCGCCTCGATCTTCGGGACCCTTTTGGTAACTAAGAGGGGGGTGAATTAGGTAAGTGAACAGGAGCCGACGAGTGTGACAACCAGAAGAGGTTGGCCAACCAACACCACCGGTCGAAGAATTCAGCACAAAAAAAAAGGTAATTATTTTTTCGCACGTTTTTGTTGGAACGTGGCGATAAAAATTTATTAACATTTCTTCATTATTAACTGGTAAAACAAAATACTAACTATACCGTGGTGACAATAAAAAAATTTACGGAACTGACTGGAGCCGGATCCCCGGAGAAAATTCAACACCAGGAGCTCGAGCCGGATTTTTCCGAAAAAAATTTCCGGACCAAAAATATAAGGAATCTTCATCGAGTTATAAATTAAGGTACCGAATTTTACTCCGTGGGCGGGAAGTGGAACGCGGTTTGCACTCGGTCCACTTTACCTCTTCTCAACTTTATAAATAATTTTTAATTAAATAATTAGCAATTAAAACGTTCGTTAGTTTGGATTGAGTGATTTTCATGGAGAGTTATACCCGAGAGTCACTCAACCGACCTCGAGGGATAAATTTTTTCTACATTCTTCGGGAGAATTTTTACTAACTAAAATTAATAAATTAAATTAATTAACATCTGAAAAATTCGTTGATTTAATCGTTATAATTTTACAACAATTAATTCAAGAAAGAGTAATTAATTTTATGCTTGAAAAATAATCGACAAGTGTTTTCTCGTGGAATTTTGGTCAAGTGTCGATATATTTTTGCGTCGCAGTAAATTTCAAATACTTAAGGTCAATAACAACAAAACTAGCGAATGTTCTAGCTAAGAAATATGAGTGCTTCGACTTTTGTCAATTTTTACAATTTATAAATTTGTCTGGAATTTTTATCGAGAATTATATTAAGAATTATTAATTGAAATAATTTATAATGCGGAATATTTTATCATGTGTAAATTAATTAATTTGGACTTAAGTCCGTGAATTTTAGACGAATTAAAATTACTGAAAATTAATAATTAACAGAGCGGACATTAAGTCCAAGAATTTAGTTATTTCTTGTTGAAGAATTTTACTTATAATTTTGGTCGTAATTAATTAATTATGGTCGTCGATTTTCGAATAATTTTTTCAATTGATCATTAATTATTAATTGAGATTAAATTAATTATCAAAAATTAATCTTATGAAATCCCGAAATAACTTTTATGTCGGCAGATTATTAAGACCTCTGTCTACATATTTTAATCTATTAATTGAAGATACGAAGACCTCTTGTAATTAAATATTTATTGTTGTATTATTAAGACCACGGCAATAAATTAGTTAGGAATTTTAATTTATTTTGATCTAGTTAATCAGAAATTAAATTAGAAATCGGAATTTGGAAGTTGAATGTTAGTTTAAGGTTATGTTGGAATTTCGTTGTTGATTGAAAATTATTGTTTTATTAAATACTAATGATTGAATATTTTAATGGCTAAATTTTAAGGTCAAAAATTAAATTAATAAAAATCGTCGTAACTATAAATTTTAATTAAAGTCAA
Source organism: Cotesia typhae (assembly GCF_013202065.1). NCBI lineage: Eukaryota > Metazoa > Arthropoda > Insecta > Hymenoptera > Braconidae > Cotesia > Cotesia typhae. The sequence continues at coordinate 836,877 of NW_027423765.1, forward strand.
ATCAGTAGTGTCAGTGTGTAAGATAAGTGTGGGTTATGTGTGAGCTGCAGAGTATCTAGGTCTACGTTTGGTCACGGGACTATTGTTCTGTAGCAATGTGTGAATAAGCTGCAGGAGTATCTAGGTCTACGTTTGGTTACTGGGCTGTTACTCCTGTGACCCGAGTCAACGACCCCTGCATACGATTGGTCTCTGTGCGGGTGATTAAACAGTTTAGTTAGTTTGGTTTGTTAAAAATATTATACGGATAGACGCCGAAAGAGGCTCGTCGAGAATCAGTATATTGTTAAGTGTGGATAGTGTGAGTGAGTGAGTGAAACTTTGTTAATTTTTTATAAGTCGCGATATTGTTAAAAATTGTTATTGTTAATAAATCTTGGTCAATTTATTAATTAATTATTTATTATTCAGCAGCACCTTCCTCCACTCTCTCTACCCTAAGATAAGAATTCTCAGCTCTGGACCGGTTCCAGGAACCGTGATTAGAAATCCTGGTGGCGCCCTAATAATTATTGTTGTTTATTGTTAAATTGTTAGTTTGTTTATAAATCGATTAGGGGCAAATTTGAGCAGTCAAAGCTGTTGCAATTTGCACTTTTATTATTGCTAAAGAAAGGCTATGCTTTTAGGCTCAAGTGCAAAATGGAAAAAGATATAATATAATATATTGCCGTCTACTGTTGTTAATGGTATAGCTATTTCCTTCATAGATTTGGTCAAGTGTCTGAAACTTCATATTACAAATACACTGTCTTGGAATTTTCATGTCTCATAAACAATCAATAAAATAAATTCAGCATTATATATATAATATAACACTATATATAATCTTAAATTAACCCTAGATTGGTCACCCGATGAGCGTGACGCCGCCTAACAACTATTTAACGTATAGAAACTTGTTATAGTGCAAACGAGAAACTAAAAAACAGGTGACCAGTCTAGGGTTAAAAAAGAACATTTACACGACCGATATCAACAAATTATTAGTGTCAGTCACTATCTTACCTCTTATTGATTACTGTTCTATAGAGTAAACAAACTCAAACTTTGAAAATGAGAAAAAACTGCAACGTTCTTCAAATTCTTTAAATTCTATCCGATTTATTTGTAACTTATGACGAGACGAACACATAACTCTCTATAGACGTGAACTAGATTAGCTTAGCATCGAGAGTCGTCATATCTATTTTTTAGGCTGTTATCTTTATAAATTATTCACTGAAAATACGGATGTAAAACGATCAGAAAAATTAGCAGTAAAGAAAAACAACATTAACTTTAAAATGCCAAATTTCTGTACAACTTATAATGAAACATCTTTTTTTGTCACTGTAATTTGTCTCTGGGACGAATTACCAACTGAAATAATAAATGCAACTAGTCTCAAAGCATTCAATAATAGATTATTTGACTCCTTATTTAAATTAGATAGTTAAGTTATTGCATGTTCATATTAAATAAATTACTATAAGATATAATGGTAGTTGTACATCATTTAAGATTTAAGATTATTAGAGAATTGTATGAAATTACCGAAATACATCAATAAAATAAGCGCATTTTTATTTGAATTTTGTAAGTAAGCTAAGACGTTATTTCAAGTTATCTTCTCTGTTAAATCGAAATCTAAATTAATAAATATTAAATTGAAACTGAATCAATAAATGTTAAAACAATTAATTTAAATTAATAATGTATGTCGTTATTTATACGGTATATTATTAAATATGTAATTTTTTATTTACTGTTTAAGGGGGTATTCTGGTCTAGAAACATGAATTTCAGGTAATTTTTGAAATGTCGTAAAAAAAAGACAATTAATATTTTTACTATACATTTTTTTATTAGTTGTTTGTTAACATTAGAATAATACAAAAAAAAATTAAAAACTAAAAAAAGTACAAAATTTTTAAAATTATAAGCTGACGGAGTGGGGGCTCTTTAAAAATTTCCACGTGACTATGACCATGATTTTAACCCTCCTAGTAATCTGAAACTAAAAAAAAAAAAGATTATTAATCAAGAATAATGTCGCAATGGTCGGAAGTAGGGAAAAGTTTGAAAAAAAATTTTTCACAAAATGGCGACTGTTTAAAAAAAAATTTTTTTTTCGACCACTTTTTCTGACGATTTTGAATTTTTTAAAAATAGTTAAAATAAAAATTTGGGGATAGGGCTAGTTCCAACCATAGACAAGCCAATAAAGAAGACTCTATAAAAATTCCAAGTAAATCGGTCCAGTAGAACCTGAAAAATCGTGGTCATCGTTCCGAAAAAGACAGTTTTGAGAAAAACGCGTTTAAAGTTTCGCGTAAAGTTTTTTCTAGTCTAAGTCATATAATGATATTTTAAACTTACATTAATTTAATCTGCCATTCCTGCCTCATACATTGGACCTTCCTCGACTTCAAAGAAACTATTTTCTGCATTTCTTTCTTCATATCGAGCAGTTCTGGTCTCCTTTGAAGCGATGGATGCTCGTATTTCGGAGCGTCCAATCCGGGCGTTGTCGCGTTTGCCAGCAAATGAATGAGCTTGTGGTCCAATTTTTATTCCCATCAGCTCCATCATTTTTAAAATAGGAATAAAGCCTTCATTGAAAATACAAACGCTAATAAATGTCGCTATCTCGATAATATGAAGTCCAGAATGAATGTGTTTCGGAGCGAAAGTCCAAATCAGAGAGTTCAGAGACTCATTATTATTCTGCGTTTCTGAACCTAAGCATCGGGTCAATAATTCCTCTGATCACCTCTTCATCACCTCTTCATCATTAGATTTTTTTAGTTTTGCTGCTGATGCACTTGTAAAATTGGTGTCTTCTTGTGCCGTGTATCGATTACCGTGAAATTGCCTTTTCTTCTGACGATGTGGACGTGTACGCTTTTCCGCGGAAGATTTTCTATCCATTTTATTTTTAAACAATATTTTTAACTGTTATTATTTAATTCACAGCACATACGTCCACGTGGTTCAGAGGTTAGAATTCAACTGTTAGCAGCTGGATGCAAGTGAATACTAAATGTATCAGATACGGGTCACCTCAGGTTCTCATATAACTATATATGTGTATAATAACTATATATATATATATATATATATATATATATATATATATATATATATATATATATATATATATATATATATATTTGTATCGAGGAACAAATGGTTTTACTCAGAATAGGGATTCAGGTAGACGGAGAATCCCTAATGTCTTTTGTTCGATTAGTTGCGACCGAACAAGTTTGGATGCCAGGTCAGAAAAATACTTATATCTCCGAAAATAATTTAAATTTTGAAAAATCCTCTTGTACACATATTCTTAAATAGTTAAACTTTGAAAATATAAAAAAAAAAAATTTTCGATTTTTTGAAATTTCTACACCAGAATACCCCCTTAAAGTTCTCAAGAGGGTTTCAATCAGTTGTACCCTCCAAAAAGCGCGGACTATGAAGAAAGGCTTTAATAGGGGCTTGAATTCGCACGAACCGCAACAAGCAGCCGTCCCTCCCGACTCACTTACAGCGACTACGCTGAAGTAGTTATTAGAGTGTGGTAGGGCGGAGCCTGCGAACTCTAATTGGTTCTCCATCTTTATGCCTTCTTTACAGAACAGAAAGTTTTCGAACCAACGCTGAAGCATATATAAAAGCTACTCAACAGCTGATGGCATTCATTTTTTACTAAACCAGTCTCAAAATAAGAAGTTTTCTTCAAGACTCCTTACGGTAAGAATACTTTCAAATTGCCTTTTTCAACACTTTGACTGTACAACAGCCTTTCTCGAGGCTAGTAAGAGAACTTTAACAGTCTTTTTCAGGACTAATATCAAAAATAGCCTATTTCAAGGCTAATTATCCGACCAGTCAGCAAGCCATCAAAGCGATCAAACATTGTCACGGGGGTTACGTTTTTGAGCTCTTTAAGCTCAGAAATATAATTTTCGTGTAAGATTGAGCTCTCTGAGTTCAAAAGTTTGATAGAAGTTTAACAAAACACTATTTTTTGAATTTTCATACCGCAATAACTATTTAATTAATAAACCGAAATTCTCCCAGTTGGCAGCATTTGACGTAGTTTTTTAAGCTTTATGATGACTTTTTAAGTTTGAATTTATTGAAATTAATATTTAGATTTATTTTTAGAGAAAAGTTGTACAGGACAACGTCGCTGTATTTAGTATACCTGAATTATGTATTGTTACGTTCTCGGAAATTTTAAATTTAATTTAAAATCAATTAATTAATATTTTGATTAATTAATTATTATCCGAGGTATTTCGAAACGGAAATACCTCAAGATAAGAGATTTCTGGAACGTCAACGCAGCCTAGTAGACTAAACAGTCTACGTTGTGGGATTTGGACTGCGTTGATGTTCACATATGGTAACCTGAGATACAACGTTACTAAAAATCATTATAAAACTCATTGTAATTATTATTGTAATATACATTCTGTCTTCAGACTTCATCTTGAGCAGTCAGTCCGAGGACTTAGCAGAGGAGCAATCTCTGCTGGTCCGAGGCTGAGCCTGCTAATCCTTTATTAAGGGGGTCTTCTACTCTAGAGGCTCGAATTTCGAGCGTTTTTCGACAGTCGATAAAAAAAAAGCATTTGATAATTTTACTATCCATTTTTTTATCATGTGTTTATTTATATTTAAAGAATACACAAAATAAATTTCAAAAAAAAAAAATTTTTTTTCATCAAGTTATGCATCCTTGAAGTAGAGGGGGAAAAAAAAAGCAGTTTCCTCATCACCATGATTTCCGCCCTTGTGGTCATCTGAAAAATAAAACAATGATGGATTCTTGATTAGTATGAATGTCGCTATCGCATGAACCAACGAAACTGAAAAAAAATTTTTTTTCATAAAATGGCGGCTACTCAAAAATAAAGGTCGATTTTTTCACTAATTTTTCAACTTTGTCGAATTTTTTAAAAATATTAAAAATTTTTAATTTTTATTTTTTGTTGGTTCATGCGTTAGAGAGATATATAAAGAATATTAATGCCAAATTTCACGTAAATCAGCTGATTAGAACTTGAGATATTGTGGTTACCGCATCGAAAAAAGTAGTTTCGAGAAAAACGCGTTTAAAGTTTTACGTTAAGTTTTAGGCAGCGTAACTGACAGTATAGTACGTATAACTTACATTCTTTTAATCAGCCATCCCAGCTTCATACATTGGGCCTTCCTCGACTTCATCTGAAGCATCTGAAGCTCGAACCTCAGACCGTTCAATTCTTCCTGCGTTGCGCCTGACAGCAAACCCATAAGATTCCGGACCAATTTTCATTCCCATTAGTATCATAATATTTAAAATAGGATAAAAGCCTTCATTAAAAATACAGGTAGCTAAATAATCAGCAATTTCGATTGTCTGGGATCCGGCATGAATATGTTTCGGTGCAAATGTCCATATCAAAGAATTTAGGGACTCATTGTTATTTTGAGTTTCGCTACCCAAACAACGCTCTAATAAAGAATCATCCGATAAGCTTTCGTAAATAGGCTTTAAAACCTTTAAAACCTTATCAGTTAGAGGTGGATCCTCGTGGGAAAAATCGTTCAGAGTTCCTTCGGCCGCTGCTTTCTGCCACTTGCACCAACTGTCTGGTCCAGGTGGACAATTCATGTGCTGAGGATTCTTATCAGTTGAACTTTTGTGAAAGTAAGTTGCCCATATTTCACGTTTCATATCCTCGACGGAGTCAGGATGACGACGAATAGCTAATCCGTAATACAAAGACAACTCGTTGATTTTTTTATCAGTCAACTTACCAGCGCCCTTGCCACCAATTCCACTATTCTCTTTTTTGCCTTCCGTAGACGCGATCCCATACGTTTTTGAACGTGCCCAACACACTCTTTTTTTATAACATCAGGTTGACCTTGGTAAGGATCAAGTGTAAGGATACCTTTAAAAGTCTTCGAGTCGCCATCTCCAATATACTTGACGAATTTTACTCCATGCTTTTCTTCGGATCGACTGAACATTTCAATCATTGAGTCGACTTCCATCTTCCCAGCACTTCCTTTGTGGTTTATTGAGCAAGAATCTTGATGTTCTTCATACCAGTCTTCGTAAGCACTGATGTCGTCTTTTTTTATTTTTCCAATATTTGCATCCTTGGCAAAAACTCGACTTCACAACAGTGTCAATTACTTTCTTACTAAATTTACCTATAAGTGTAGTGACTCCAAAAAGTGAATTGAACCCTCTCTTCTTCCACGTCCCGTCGCCAGAAACTGTAAAATGTGTAGGGTCCGCATCCGGATCTGCGGCTGAAATTAATTCTTTCTCTTCATTCACAGCTTTAGTAATTACCAGGTTATAAACAGTCGATGCAGCCAAATGTAAATTATCTAAACAATTATAGTATGTACGAATAGCCAAACCCTGACTAATATCCATAATACTACAAAATATGTTGATACCTTCTCTCCCAACTCCGACGAGCCTCATAGCAGTTACTATTCGTCGATTTTTTCAAATGCCTTATTTACAAACGGGCATGACTGAATATAACGGATTTTTTCGCAGCCACATTGTACTCCAATTTTAAATCCTAGTCCCCGTGCAGCTGACCGAGAAAATGACATTTTTTGCTTACAAGTAGCACATATTATCATTAAAGCAAGAGATGAAAATACAGAACAAAATTCTAATATACAATAACCAAAAGTAGAATCCACAAGAATTTCATCATCACTTGAACCCTTCAATTTTGCTGCTGATGCACTAGTAAAAGATGTATCCTCTTCGAGATTATGTTGATTGCTGCTAAATCTCCGTTTTTTCGATCTGCTTGGACGATAAGTTCCTTGTCTGGAACTTTTTCTATCCATACTTAAAACACAAATAAAAAATTCACACTAAATTTAAGAGTTTACAGAAAATATTTCACTTGATTTTACGTCTTCACTGTTTCGAAGTTAACATCGAACTAACTCAAACTAAAAGTAAATATAATAAAAACTTTTGTATAATACGTTACAATGACCTTCAAACGATTGATTTAGTATACTGAAAGTATAATAGAAAGAAGAAAAGAGAGAGAGTTATTCATACTCAGGTAGCCCGGGCCCTCCAATCGTCTATTGTTCCAGTCGTCCGCCCAACCGGTTTAGTTGCCACGACACTAAAACGGCTATAACTTCGGAAATAATTTGAATTTTGAAAAATCCTTTTAGAGAGATATTTTTGAATATATAAACTATCGAATTATGAAAAAAAAAATTTTTCGATTTTTTGAAATTTCTAGAGTAGAAGACCCCCTTAATAAATACTTATTTAATTGTCAATCAATTAAAATGGGTACTTATTAAAATCTTCACCCATGATTGAGAGCGCTTATCAGCGTTCCACCCTGGTTCCTTTACCTAGAGGGCTAGCCAGCGTTCGGGTATTCTATCCAAAAATATCCTAACTATTACCCCCAGGGTGAGAGCGCTTATTAGCTGTTCTCACCCTGGTGAAATTGCCCAGAGCGCTAGCCAGCGTTCAGGCACTCTATCCATTACCTACCTGTAGGCAGGTAAATTAAAAAGTAAAATATTAAAATATATATTTTATAAATTAAAAATAAAATTATTATATTATAAAATAAAGTACTTCGCGGAGAAATCAGTGACATGACCCACCTGGAGTCTATCGACTTCCTAATGAGGTCTAAATCTGGACTTAAATAAATTATTTAAATTTAAAATAATTACCCCCAAAATTTGGGAACGTAACAGTATACATGTTTGTATAGTATACAGTTTCACTGTAAAGTCCTGTATTCAGTATACCTGGCAATGTTTCCACTATCCCTTGACCCTTAATGAAGTAGTGGGAGTATACTGAGTACTGAGGGTACTGCCCTTGTGGAAATAATTCTCTGAAAAAACTCTTGACAAGTCTTTATAACTCTGAATAAGACTTTTCGAAATTCTTCACATCCCTAACTAAGTGAAGGAAAGACTTAATAAGTCTTCAAAACTCTGCAATACTCTTCAAAAGTCAAATTTTCCCTGCAATTTCGGAATTTCTCAAAGAGTTATTAAGACTTGATAAGACTTGTTCAGTTTTACAGGAAAAGAAGAAAATATTTCTTTTCAAAAAAATTACGGAAAGAAGTTTCTAACCACATGCCACCTATTAGAAACTAAGAACACTCAAAGATTCTAACTGTAAATTCGTAAACTAAAATATGTTAGGTATCAATTAATTCCAGCAGATAGCGTGTGGATAGAAAATTCTTTCCTACCTAGAAAGTTGACTTTAATATTTGATAGTCCAAATTAAATACCGATTGGATTTACTCTTTGAGTAGTATCTGTTTCCAACATCAAGTGCACTTCATTTGCTGTTGATGTTTTGACTTACTCAACTATGAGTGATTCGATGCCCATCAAAGTATTTTCGTGATGAAAATATTATTTAAAAAAAATTTTTTTAAAACATGCATTACTTCTTTTTTATAGTTTTATTTAATTCTGATAAGTAATTTTTTTGAAAAAAAATATTTTCTTCTTTTCCTGTAAAACTGAACAAGTCTTATCAAGTCTTAATAACTCTTTGAGAAATTCCGAAATTGCAGGGAAAATTTGACTTTTGAAGAGTATTGCAGAGTTTTGAAGACATTAAGTCTTTCCTTTACTTAGTTAGGGATGTGAAGACTTTCGAAAAGTCTTATTCAGAGTTATAAAGACTTTTCAAGAGTTTTTTCAGAGAATTATTTCCACAAGGGTGGATATAACTAATAATTTTTCTGTTATAGTTAGTCGAGCTGAACTCTTTCACCATCAAGTGTCAATTGTCCAGATTTAGAATCATTTTATTGCAAATAGTTTAATATTATATTTCTGTCAACTTAAACTCGTTTAATATTATTTGTTTAGTTTAATTCAGTGTGAAGCTAATTTAATATTAATTAATATACTTATTTTACTTTGTATTGTCACGGGGCTCCTTCATTACCCGTTGAAGGTCCTCACCCTAGCCGTGGTTAGTTATCGACAGATCACAGGGCGCTGTGGTCTAGGATGCTCGCGCAGTAGCAATAAAATTTACATAAGTTCCGGGGCCTAGGAAATAAGTGTTCCGCGGGTGGGAATAATCCCACACGAGGGACAAGTGAAGTTGCCGCACGGAAAAACGTTATTGTGAAGCCGGAGCCCGAGCAACCAGCACGAGATTTTGGAAATACAAGGTAAATATTAATATTCCTCTGAGATTCCTGTGGAACCTTCAGAGCGATTATTTTAACTTATAAATTTGATAATTACTGCTAGGCATTTAGCCAGCCTAATTATCTAATAACAACCATTCTAACTATCCTGAATTTCCAGATAAAATATTGCTGAAAATCCCGAGTTGCGACGCAAGCGAACCGAGTACCGAGAACACCGTGATTTTGGCTGACAGAGTTGCCTCTAATAGAAATCCACGAGAACAACAAAGAGAGCCGAACTTAAGAGAAGAAATCGTCAAAAGTTCTCAGGTACAAAATAAAGTTTTTAACCTCGGTAAATTATTGCGTCGTCCCCGGAAACTCTAGGCACAGGCCAGGTTCCGCCTTCCAATCACCCTACTTGATTAATTAATTCATTATTCGAATTTAATTGAAATATCTAAATTATAAATCGAGGTTAAAATTAGTTAAAATAAAATTTGAACAAATAGAAAATTCAATAAGTTGGAAAAATTCAAATTTAAAAATAAAAGAAATAAAATTATTATAAAATTGGTCAAATAAATTTCGATTAAAATTTACAAATCAGAAATTTTGATATCGACAATTTTGAGTTAACTGCGTCATTTATACACTAGTCACAAAAATTAAGGGATATAAAAAAAATTCCAAATTTTTTGGTGATTTTCAGCGAGCTGTAACTCCGAGGAAAATGATCGCACAGAAAAAAAAAAAAAGCAAATTGTAGCTCCAAGTGTCTAGTTTTTAGATATGACCATGAAAATTTTTTGTCATCGTCAGGTCTGGAGAAATCCTAAGAAAACTACTGAAAAAAAATTTTTCGAAATTTTTTTTCGTCTTAAAAAAGGTCTACGGGCTTCAAAAAAATTTTTTCGATTGTTTTGTTTAAAAGCACTTTTAGTAAATTTAATACCCTTTAATTTGACGTAATCAAAAAGCCTGTACGATAATTTGCCGCGGAGTAATCGTCAATCAAAGCAAAAAAGTTTTTTTTGACTTTGGAAATCAATAACTCTGGAAATAATGACCGTATAGGAAATCGAAGGAGGGTTTTGAAAACTACACAATATTCTCTATAAGAGAACGTAAACCGCTTTTGAAGAAAAAATTTTTTTGAATTGAAAACTCGGACTGAAAAAAGACAAAAATTCGCATAATTAAGGATATTTGGATAACTTGGTATAACTTTGGATAAAATGGATGAACGAAGGATATCGTTGGTAATTTTTAACTTCAAAGTGTCCCCTAAAATCCCTAAGAAATTCAAAGCGCTGCGATTTTTTGTTCATAGTGCCCAGAAGCTTCAAATTCTGTGTTTTCGCAAAAATCACCATTATGAGCAATTTTGTGATTTTTATTCATTTTTCCATTGAAAAAAATTTTTTTCAAAATTCTTTATTTTTCGATCAAAGAGATTGATTTTTCAAGAAATTTGAAAAAAAAAAAAAAATTTTCAATTTTTTCGAAAATTTTTTCGAAATTTTTTTATCAAAATTTTTTTTTTTTTATCGTCTTCAGAATGCTTCACTATTGTCAAAAAAATTAACTCAATTTTTTCTGTCCGCTACAACTCCCTTAGTTTTAAATCTCATTTTAAAAATTCAATAAAAACAAATTGATATACCCCCGCGGAGTTCGGCTTTTCCTCACACAAAACTTGAATTTTACGTTTTCTTTTTAGCCTAAATTCCTTACGTGAATTTTATGTAAGCTTTTCTTTGATAAGCACCTTTTGATATGCCTCGTCGACATTTAGCTGCCACAGATGTGGCTCGCATTGTTACCCTCCTTCAAGAGGGCTACAGTCAGGTGGAAGTATCAGCTTCTATGGGAGTGAGCCAGTCCGTTATCAGTCGGGCCTATGCCCGATTTAACGCGACTCAAAGTTACGATCGTCGTCCGGGTCAAGGTAGGATTCGTCCGGACTACGAATCACTACCGAGCGTGATGATCGAGCTATCATTCGAGAAGCTCGTCGAAACCCTACTGCGCATGCCCACACGATCGCTCATCAATTTCGCAATCGTCGACAACGTCCTCCCCAACAACACATATCGGCATCGACGGTTCGAAATCGCTTTCGAGAGCAAGGACTACGCGCTAGACGCGCAAATCGCGTGCCTATGCTCACTCCACGACATCGCCGAGCCCGATTGGCCTATGCTCATGATCATCACCATTGGGGTCGTAGACAGTGAACCAGTGTATTATGGACTGACGAATCTCGATTTTGTCTTCATGGCAGCGATAGACGATCTCTCGTTTGGCGCCGTCGTGGAGAACGAGATCGGGATGGTTTTACGAGACCAGTTACAGCTTTCAATGGTGGATCAGTCATGGTGTGGGCAGGCGTGTCCTTCAATACCAGAACCCCGTTGGTCATCGTTCGTGGGACGTTGACTGCCGATAGGTACGTCGACGAAATTCTGGAGCCACACGTCCTGCCTATGCGCACACGCATGGGGGCAAGACGGTTCATTTTGATGCAGGATAATGCTCGTCCTCACACTGCAGTTCGTACGCGATCTTTTCTCCGCGCCAACAACGTAACAACGCTTAATCATCCAGCGATGAATCCTGATTTGAACCCAATTGAGCATGTTTGGGACATGCTTGGGCGTCGATTGCGGCGAGACTATCCGCAACTGCACAATCTTCATCAGTTGACTCAAGCGTTGTTACGTTGTTGGCAAGGAATTTCGCAACGTGATATTCGACGATGCATCAACATGCAAGAGCGTTTACGAGCTGTGATTCGGAACAGAGGTGGCAATACACGGTACTGAGCAGTTACTGCCGTGCGTACAGAGGTCATTCGGCAGCTGCAAACAGACAAACACGCAGACAAAGACACACACACACACACACACACACACACACACACACACACACACACACACACACACACACACACACACACACACACACACACACACACACGTGTGTGTGTGTGTGAGAAGCGTAAATCCGACCGAGCAACCTCCACGTGGTACGCTTTGGGTAACGCTAATGCCGGCGGTAAAAAAACAGTCGAAAAAAATTGAGAAAATTTCGAAAAAATTTTCGAAAAAATTGAAATTTTTTTTTTTCAAATTTCTTGAAAAATCAATCTCTTTGATCGAAAAAATAAAGAATTTTGAAAAAAATTTTTTCAATGGAAAAATGAATAAAAATCACAAAATTGCTCATAATGGTGATTTTTGCGAAAACACAGAATTTGAAGCTTCTGGGCACTATGAACAAAAAATCGCAGCGCTTTGAATTTCTTAGGGATTTTAGGGGACACTTTGAAGTTAAAAATTACCAACGATATCCTTCGTTCATCCATTTTATCCAAAGTTATACCAAGTTATCCAAATATCCTTAATTATGCGAATTTTTGTCTTTTTTCAGTCCGAGTTTTCAATTCAAAAAAATTTTTTCTTCAAAAGCGGTTTACGTTTTATTATAGAGAATATTGTGTAGTTTTCAAACCCCTCCTTCGATTTCCTATACGGTCATTATTTCCAGAGTTATTGATTTCCAAAGTCAAAAAAACTTTTTGCTTTGATTGACGATAACTCCGCGGCAAATTATCGTACAGGCTTTTTGATTACGTCAAATTAAAGGGTATTAAATTTACTAAAAGAGCTTTTAAACGAAACAATCGAAAAAATTTTTTTAAAGCCCGTAGACCTTTTTTAAGACGAAAAAAAATTTCGAAAAATTTTTTTTCAGTAGTTTTCTTAGGATTTCTCCAGACCTGACGATGACAAAAAATTTTCATGGTCATATCTAAAAACTAGACACTTGGAGCTACAATTTGCTTTTTTTTTTTTTCTGTGCGATCATTTTCCTCGGAGTTACAGCTCGCTGAAAATCACCAAAAAATTTGGAATTTTTTTTATATCCCTTAATTTTTGTGACTAGTGTATAAGCGATATTCTGTCGATTATATTTATTATTGTTACGTCCAAATTTGGACTAAATAAATTAAATAATTTTCGGCCCAAGCTTTTCAGCCTATAGACCGGGAACGTGTTAAATACTGGATTTTTGTGATTGAATGAATGAGAATTTGTGTATATTTTAATTATGATTATATTGAATGTTTAAAATTACAAATGCGAAGGAAAATTATAAACACAAACAAATTTACAAGAATTCTTATGGTTGGAAATCTTAACAAAAATATGATACAGTATGATTTATGGTACCTGATTTGCTACTTTTTAATTTCACTGATTCTAAACTTTACAATACAAACTTAATTTAAATTCACTAATGAAAAATTATTAATCAAAAATTGGAAGTATTAGGATATTCGTGAACTGGTTAGTGTGAACTAACGTGGATAATAAGGAAGTGTGTGGACACTAGAAGTTAGTGAGGACTAACGTGGATAATAAAAGTGTGAGGACACTTGTTATAGGAAAGTGTGTGAACACTTGTTACAGGAAAGTGTATGGACACTTGTTACAGGAAAGTGTGTGGACACTTGTAGCTTCTGGGACTGAACAGGAAAAATTACCAACGTTTTTGTGAACAAGGCCCCTTTTATCGATGGTTCGAGTTCGGACTTTGGGTTTTTTTTTTGGGGTGGGGGGGGACTGTGTCCAATCAGGAAACAGTTTCCCGGGGTCCGTTCCCTGCCCCATTGCATTTTCCGTAGAGAAAGCGACTGGGTCCCGTCCAAGTTACTAGCCGATGTGCGTGCGCACTCACACATACGCTGGCATGTACATTTTGTCCTTCTAGTTTATAAAAAATTATTTAAATTTATTAACATTAGTAATATCGCTAATTGTTTAATTCGATTAGTTATTTTGATAAAAGAAATAATTTATTTATAGAACCGTTAATGTTCTTTCTATGGTTAATTTTCGTTAAGTTTCAAATATTATTTTTAAATAGCTGTCGTGCTGTAATAAAATTTTGTTTGTCGTAAGTGATAAAGAAAAATTTTAGTTATCTTAAAAGTACATCTGTTAGGCTTACAAATTACTTTAAAACTCCAAAGAGTCGTAGATACTTAGTTCTATTTGTTTGGGACTCTTTATGGATATTTAATTATCCTAGAGAATTAAGATAAAAAAAATCCAATGCGTTTTTTTTGGGTTGTTCATTATGTTAACGTCTCCAAGAAAAATGCATTTAGGTAACTTATTTTTAATGTGTTTTTTTTTTTCTATTTGTTTAGGAGTATTTATGTTTAGTTTTATGATAGTAAAATGTTTCTACGTAAATTTTAAAATTATAGGGGTTCGTTATCATAAAGGGGTTTTTTTTTTAATTTCGATTGTATTTAGTTAAGATTTCGGAATAATTTTAGAGAATACACAACGCAGATAAAATTTATTGTCAAGAAAAAATAAATACTGCTCACGTATTTGTTTAAATGCAAGTTATTGATTTGGACGTAACATTACAAATTAGAAATTAAAATAAAGATAAAGGAAATCAAAATTATAAATTTGTCCAAGTTAGATTAAAATTAACCAATAAAATCAACAAGTAAAAATAAAGTAAAATTCAAAATTAAAATTAGTAATTGAAATTTACTTTTGGAAAATTGTCAAAGATTTTAAAATAAAATTACCATAGACACAAATTCCTTAAATTAGAATATTAAAATTGTTAAGCAGTAAATTAATTTATAGAACAAAATTACAAGAGTAAAATTATCAACAAAAGAAAATTTGTTCAATAAACTTCGATAAATAAATTTGTCAAATTCCAGTACGATGATTTTAAAAATAATTAACATAAAATTTAGCCTTGGGAAATGTTTACCAAGTTGAAGACTAAGTCTCAAATCTTGACTGGAATTCAAAATAGACATAAGCCGATTATTCAGGCAGTTTGAATTCGAGTAAACTTTAATTAATCTAACATTTTGGCTGAATAAACGCTACTGTGATATTAATAATTAAGCAACCAGAATTTAAATTAAATTATTTATCGAAGTTAAGTTAGGGACCGGGAGATTCGATTCCCAGGAAGTTATGTTGTAAAAAGTATCTTGGATTTTAAAGTAATTGTGAATTAGAGTCAAGTATGTAATTGGATAAAATTGTTTTTATTGAGAATTGTGTGTGTGTGTGTGTGTGTGTGTGTGTGTGTGTGTGTGTGTGTGTGTGTGTGTGTGTGTGTGTGTGTGTGTGTGTGTGTGTGTGTGTGTGTGTGTGTGTGTGTGTGTGTGTGTGTGGAAAATAATTTACAGTATATACTCCTCGTTCACGGGCTGTCGAGGAGGTTAGTATTAGCAGGTTGTCGAGTAATGTCATGGTATCCTTCTCTGTCCTAGTCGACTTCAGGTTCCTTAGTCCCGTAGTGAGGGTCCGGGCGACAGCGAAAGGGCTAAGGACGGTATGAACCTTGGACAGGGGTCCGGGCGACCACCCAGGATCATATCTAGAGTCTTAGAGCGTGAGGGTCCTGTGGACAGCGCGATATAGTTAGAAACTGCGGTATAGACGCTCCATATGAGGGTACCGTCAGGAATAGGCAACTATGATAGAAACTGCGATATAGACGCTCCATATGAGGGTATCGTAGGAATAGGAAATTTTGATAGAAACTGCGGTATAGACGCTCCTTATGAGGGTACCGTCAGGAATAGGGAACTATGATAGAAACTGCGATATAGACGCTCCACATGAGGGTATCGCAGGAATAAGTAACTTTTATAAGTATGAGTGTGTGTGTGAGTATTGAAATAAGACTTAATTGTCAGATTGTTAAAATAAATTCATAATTGATGCAAAATTGAATTGTTCTTATTTATGTCAAATTTTATAATTTCTCTCGACCCTGCGATATCTCTCTTGCTTGGACTGGTTCTGGAAACCGTGATAAAAATTCCAGTGGCGCCCTTAATTATTAAATTCAAATAAAGGGGTGACCAAGGGACGGTTCAAACCCGTCACAGTATCAATAAACAATAATTTAACAATACCTGAGTAGTTATTTCTAACAGAATTGATCCAACGAAGAATTACAGAGTAATTCTGAAAAAACACATTTTTTGGTTTTCTTTCGACCACGATAACTCACGTACAAATCGACCGATTTTTACGCGTTTGGCAGTATTTGATACAGTCTTTCAAATTCTATGATATAGTTTTGAACACAAATCGATCAGACCAGAAATTTCAGTGTAATTAAAAAGAAACGCCTTTTCCGATCTTTTTCGTCAACAATTCACGAACAAATCAACCAATTGTTACGTCGTAGTCTCATTTCAACAGTTTTATTTTTTATAAATAATACAATTTTACTATTTTTAAAATAAATTTTTTTTTCTCCTCAAGGAAATAAAATTAAAAGTGGATGTTAGTAACGAGAAACGCATTAAGGGGGTATTCTGGTGTAGAAATTTCAAAAAATCGAAAATTTTTTTTTTTTATATTTTCAAAGTTTAACTATTTAAGAATATGTGTACAAGAGGATTTTTCAAAATTTAAATTATTTTCGGAGATATAAGTATTTTTCTGACCTGGCATCCAAACTTGTTCGGTCGCAACTAATCGAACAAAAGACATTAGGGATTCTCCGTCTACCTGAATCCCTATTCTGAGTAAAACCATTTGTTCCTCTATACAAATATATATATATATATATATATATATATATATATATATATATATATATATATATATATATATATATATATATATATATATAGTTATTATACACATATATAGTTATATGAGAACCTGAGGTGACCCGTATCTGATACATTTAGTATTCACTTGCATCCAGCTGCTAACAGTTGAATTCTAACCTCTGAACCACGTGGACGTATGTGCTGTGAATTAAATAATGACAGTTAAAAATATTGTTTAAAAATAAAATGGATAGAAAATCTTCCGCGGAAAAGCGTACGCGTCCACATCATCAGAAGAAAAGGCAATTTCACGGTAATCGATACACGGCACAAGAAGACACCAATTTTACAAGTGCATCAGCAGCAAAACTAAAAAAATCTAATGATGAAGAGGTGATCATTGAAAATAATTACGGCTACTGTGTATTGGAGTTTTTCACGGTTTTCTCGATGATTTCTTCTTTAGTTTTGTGCGCTCAATGTAAAAAAGAGATTAAATTTTCACGCACATCTTTTCGTGGATTAGGTTTTAAAATTTCATTACAATGTGGTTGCGATAGTGTTCAATATATACCATCATGTCCATTCGTCGACAAATCCTTTGAAGTAAACCGAAAAATTATTTTTGCTATGCGGCTTTTGGGAGTTGGCAGGGAGGGAATAAATATCTTCTGCAGTCTCATGGATATCTGTCAAGGATTATCAATCAGTATATATTACGCTTGCATCGAAAACATCCATTTGGCCGCATGTACAGTTTATAACCTCATTATTTCCAAAGCTGTGAATGAAGAAAAAGAGTTAATATCAGCTAGTGATCCTAATGCTTGTTCTACGGAGTTTACTGTTTCTGGCGATGGGACATGGAAAAAAAGGGGTTTTAATTCTCTATTTGGAGTAACAACACTTGTAGCAAAAAATTGCAAGAAGGTTGTTGATACTGTTGTCAAATCTAGTTTCTGTCAAGGCTGTAATGTTTGGAAAAATAAAAAATATTCTGATATTGCTGCGTATAACGATTGGTATGAAAGTCATGAAGAATTATGTACAATAAACCATAAAGGAAGTGCAGGCAAAATGGAAGTTGATGCTATTGTCGAAATGTTCTGTCGATCAAATGAAAATCACGGAGTGAAATATGCTAAATACATTGGAGATGGTGACACTAAAACATTCAAGGGTATTCTCGATATGGATCCTTACGATGGTAACCCATTTGTCCAAAAAAAAGAATGCGTAGGTCACGTCCAAAAAGAATGGGTGCAAGGTTACGAAAAGCGAAAAAAGAAAATAGAGGGATTGGTGGAAAGGGTGAAGGCAAATTAACTGATAAAGTCATTAATAAATTGTCTTTATATTATGGCTTAGCGATTCGCCGGCACCCTGATTCTGTTGAGAACATGAAAAATGCAATTTGGGCTACTTACTATCATAGCAGTTCTACAAATGAAAATCCGCAACATATGTATTGCCCACCTGGTACGGACAGTTGGTGTAAGTGGCAAAAAGCTGCATCCGTACGTACATTAGAGGAGTTTGACCACGAGAATCCTCCTCTGTCTGATAACGTCTTGAAAGTAATAAAGCCAATTTACGAAAGCTTCTCATCAGAGGAATTATTGACCCGATGTTTAAGTTCAGAAACGCAGAATAATAATGAGTCTCTGAACTCTCTGATTTGGACTTTTGCTCCGAAACACATTCATTCTGGACTTCATATTATCAAGATGGCGACATTTATTAGCGTTTGTATTTTCAATGAATGCTTTATTCCTATTTTAAAAATGATGGAGCTGATGGGAATAAAAATTGGACCAGAAGCTCATTCATTTACTGGCAAACGCGACAACGCCCGGGTTGACCGCTCCGAAACACGAGCATCCATCGCTTCAAAGGAGGCCAGAACTGCTCGATATGAAGAAAGAAATGCAGAAAATAGTTTCTTTGAAGTCGAGGAAGGTCCAATGTATGAGGCAGGAATGGCAGATTAAATCAATGTAAGTTTAAAATATCATTATATGACTTAGACTAGAAAAAACTTTACGCGAAACTTTAAACGCGTTTTTCTCAAAACTGTCTTTTTCGGAACGATGACCACGATTTTTCAGGTTCTACTGGACCGATTTACTTGGAATTTTTATAGAGTCTTCTTTATTGGCTTGTCTATGGTTGGAACTAGCCCTATCCCCAAATTTTTATTTTAACTATTTTTAAAAAATTCAAAATCGTCAGAAAAAGTGGTCGAAAAAAAAATTTTTTTTTAAACAGTCGCCATTTTGTGAAAATTTTTTTCAAACTTTTCCCTACTTCCGACCATTGCGACATTATTCTTGATTAATAATCTTTTTTTTTTTTTTTTAGTTTTAGATTACTAGGAGGGTTAAAATCATGGTCATAGTCACGTGGAAATTTTTAAAGAGCCCCCACTCCGTCAGCTTATAATTTTAAAAATTTTGTACTTTTTTTAGTTTTTAATTTTTTTTTGTATTCTTCTAATGTTAACAAACAACTAATAAAAAAATGTATATTAAAAATATTAATTGTCTTTTTTTTACGACATTTCAAAAATTACCTGAAATTCATGTTTCTAGACCAGAATACCCCCTTAAGTGTCTCGTCCGGTCTCTCCGAAAAATTTCCCGTCATTAGGCAGACTCAAATTCTTCTATAACAAAGTAAACTTACCCTTCATCGATAAGTCGCCAGAGATCGATAATTATTCGACTCAGCACTGTACCTTCTCGAGTATTAACAGCTTCAACAATACTTTTTTTTACTTCTAATGGAACGCCATCGTCAAACAGTGATAAAATGGCAAGTTCATCGCTCAAATACCATAAGTGCGAAATCATTTTTTCACACGTAGCTGAAGAAATCAAAGGATTGATATGTTTGTACTCCAATAAATTTTTCATAAACTGCAAGTCATGATAAGCAGCAGTTGTTGCAGAAGTTGATGAAAACCAAGCTTTTAAATACAATGTGACTATAAAAATACAGAAATGACGAAGACCATGCAATTCTTTCTGAGAGAGTTTGAATTCATCTCTGAATAGATACATTTTCAAACTATAAATGGCCTTAGCCATCCATCTAGCATGATGAACAGCACCAGGACGTTTGAAAGAAATCTTTTCTTGAGGCATTTCTCCAAGGAAAATCAATGATAATTCCAATAATTCTTTATCTAACTTATTATAACATTTCTTTATCGATCGAAACTCAAATTTATGTAAATTTTCCTGAAACTCATAGTTTAAATTAAAATTTATCGAATTATTGATCAAAAACTGGAAATATTGATATTCGTTAATGTTTGACGATGAATATCTCGTAACGGCTTCACTTAATAAAAAAATCATAAGAGACCATTTTTGTAGAGCAGTAAATTTCCTACAAAATCATGAGTTCCGCAATCCGAAATAATTTTTTTCATCGACTTATAAAATTCATAATAAAAACGAATATTTTCCTTAAAATAGCCAAACTTCAACTATGAATATCTTTTAATCGGTTGAGTTTTTGAAAAAGTCATAAGAGACCTTTTTTGTAAAGCATTCAATTTCTCACAAAATCTATGCCATGGAATATTTTTCCAAGCAGTTGGAAGCGAGATATAAATTTTTTTATCTGATTATTCGAAAAAAATAGAAACCCGCAAAGCGGAGGACCTTCCCGTTATAATTAAGAGCTTATACTTGGAGAGAATTCTTTTTAGGTGTCTACGAACCTATTTTTCAGAGTATAAAGTCAAAAATAAATTATTCGATTTTTTTGACCCACCCTACTCCTCATAACACGTGCTAATTGTACAGTGTACACACGCATTTACCGTGACCGGTGCATTCCTCTGTGTATTAAGAAAATCATCAAGCTCATCCACTCAACTTCACTGAAGCCAATTACAGCATCGCTACTCATCTTTATTCACCCGCAATCATTGGCAACTCAGGTACAATTAAGTATTTATTATAAATCATCTGAGATCACTTTATCACAACCTATACTCTCAGGTTCCCTCTCTCTCTCTTACTCATTGTCACATGGCTTACCCATATGTCGCTCTTTCTCATACATATGTATGGCAGCCACCTACACTTTCCACCCAGCAACAATCACGTGTTACAAGTGTTAATAGAAATTCGTCATCATGCGGAAAAATCAAATGTTGCATTGCAGATGTTGCTTGGTGGGGATTGGGGGTGACTGCCACCAGCTCTTGGGCCTGTCGGCCATTCCGTGTTCAACGTTGTGTGTTCTATCTCGCATCCCGAGACTCACGTAATCAATTAAGCTCACTAGTTTAAGGCTCATTTCGCTCACACTGTGAAAGTTAGTTATATTGTTAATTGATTAATAATCCAGTGACTCTAATTTATACAGCTCATCCAATTAATCATTACTGTGAACTCCACAGATTCAGCTCAAGCTCTCTCTACACTTGCACTCACTCACTCTATTAATCATTGCATTCAGTCAATCTAATTCATACGCTCATACTATGACTATTAATTAAGTGTGATTAATTAATCGTCTGGTGAACCTTTCTACACCATTACTCATATTTATCGCTCATAATTGCTAGTGTTAATTACATTGTAAATTAATTAATAGTTCAATTGAAGATCAAATTTCTACAACTCATACTCAGTATAATTAATATACATTAATTGATACAACTCAATCAAACTCAACCAACACGTACTCATGAATCAATGTAATAATTCAAGATCATAATAAGTGTTCAAAGTGCTCAATATTTGTAAACTCCTCAAACTCTGTACAATCAAAACTACGCCTGTGATTAAATTTAGAATAAATATCATTATAACCACGAATGTGTCTCCTCCATCTTTTAACACCTAGTCCCGGCAAATAAATATTTAATGTTAAGACAATTATCTTACAGTCGGGTTTTGAGATTGATAGTTCATCTGCGCAGATGTATATCCTTCGCAATGCCCTAAGGCTGTCATCATTTTCGTCTTTTTCTACAATCTCTGACGGGGGAGGAGGATAAGGGTACGAAATGATAAATATTAGTCTTAATTCTTAATTATTATACTTTAACATTTTAGACATTTATATGGCGAATATTAGTGTTTGAAATAGTATTTTCTTTCATATAAAGAGTAAATTGTTAGGTTGAAATTGTAAATATTACAATGTGAATAGTAAAATCATGATTTTACTGTTTGAAGTGGTAATTTTTAGCAGTTGATCATTACTTATTATAAATCAACTGTTATTTATTACAGTTTACTTTTTCCCGTGTAGTAAAGTAGTCAGGAATTTTAATCTGATCAAAAAAAAATTAATCTATTTTAATATATTAAATCAGAAATATAATTAACAATCGGAATTGAGGAAGTTGAATGTTAGTTCAAAGTTATTTGGAATTTAATTGTTAGTTGGAAAATATTTTTTTTATAAAAATTCTAATGATTGAATATTTTAATGGCGCAATTTTAAGTTCAAAATAAAATTAATTATCATCAATTATTAAATTTTTAAATAAGTCAAATCCGTAATGTCAGTGTGAGATAAGTGTGGGTTATGCGTGAGTTGCATAGCATCTAGGTCTACGTTTGGTCACTGGACTGTTACTCCTGTGAGCCGAGTTAACGACCCTTGCATACGATTGGTCTCTGTGCGGGTGATTAAAAGTTTAGTTAGTTTGGTTAGTTAATAATATTATACGGGTAGACGCCGAAAGGGGCCCGTCACGTGTAGACGCCGAAAGGAGCACGTGTTAGAAATCGACGGGTAGATGCCGAAAGGGGCTCGTCGAGACTAAGTACATTGTTAAGTGTGGATAGTGTATGTGTGAGTGAGTGAACCTTTGTTAAATTTTTATAACTCAAGATACTGTTAAGTTTTGTTGTTAATAAATGTTAGCCAATTTTGTTAATTAATTGTTTATTATTCAACAGCACCTTCCTCCACTTTCTCTACCCTAAGATAAGGATTCTCAGCTCTGGATCGGTTCCAGGAACCGTAATAACAAATCCTGGTGGCGCCCTGATAATTATTGTTGTTTGTTAATTTAGTAGTTTATTTATAAAATTGATTAGAGGCTAACCTGAGCAGGTAAAACTGTTACACTTCAAAAGATTAAAAACCCTAAATACACAAGTAAATGGGAGTTTTATTGACCTCTGTATTGACAGCATGAAGGACAAGATCGTTAGAAACTTTTAAACGTTCAAAAAGAATTATATTTAAGAGAGAAATAAAGTTAAAACTTTTAAAATAAAATAATTTTTAGAGAACTAAAATTAATAATCAAAGTTAGCAACGAAGTATTAAATAACAATAACATAAATAAAAATAAATTAAATAATTACTAAAAAAATAAATAATAAAAAATTCAGCAATAGAAAATATTTAAATAATGACTAGAAAAGTTAATAATAAAGAAATAACATTAATTAAGTGAATAATTATATAAGAATAATGAATAATTATTATCATCTATAGAAAAGAGAATTAAATAAGCAAATAAATTAGTAATAATTATAAATAAAATAAAAGATTTAGTTAAATAAGAAACTATGTATTTGTGTGCATGTAAATGTGCTTGCACGTACACCTGTCCATAGATACAATATTAGCCTATAAGTAAGAGAGAGAGGCACATCATGCCTCTGGGCCCAAGGAAGGAAGTTCAAGCGAACATCTTGGAGAAACCGGAAGAGAGGGTAGAATCTAAGAGAAATAGACAGTTAATTGGATACTGTTTTCCCCCAAATAGTCATTTGGAAAACGCCCGAAAATTGGGGTTCCAAGAGAACTTCTCCATCAACTCCCTCTCGTCATCCTGACCCCCAAGTGTGCGTTTCCTCCATTAGCTAGTGACCGGGTTACTCCCACGCAGCTAAATAGTTTATTTAAAACTAAATTCAGTGTTTTATAAAGTTTTTATTGTTAAATTCAAAAGTAATTGATAGTAATATTTTAAAAATAGATTTTTGTAATTTCATATTAAATTGTAAAATAATATTTATTACTTCGACTAAAAAATTAAATTAATTAAGAACCACGTGTTTCGATGTAGCGACTACAAGGTATGTGCAAAACCAATTGTAGGTTTTATATTCTTGATCATAACATAAATAATAATTGAAATTTTTGTAAGAATTTATCTTGTAACTTTTTATTAATTTTTAATATATTGTATAATTAAATTTTGAAGTGAGTTAAATTATTTTAAAAGGTAAAATACCAATATCTTTTCACAATACTTCTCTGTTCCCAGTCTAGTGGTTGAAAAATACCAGGACCAAAATAAATTAAAATAATTTATGCCCAGTGATTTGGACGTAACACAATTTTGCTCGGATTGGCGGCGATCGATGTAGATTTTTTATGTTAAGAACTGATTAGTTTTTGAAAATGATCGGCAAAGCCGTTTAAAAGTTATTTGAAAAAAAAAAACACATTAGAAAAAAAATTTTTTCCTGTTTTTTTTTTTAGATTTCTTAAAATCTACCCGTCCGAATTGGTCGAAGTCATATTCCAAATCTAAGTTCAGACAAGCCCTTTCGGATGGCGTCAACCGCAATAGAATCGGTCTCACTGGTCAAAAGTTATGAGGTTTACATACCCCCCCCCACACACACACACCTCGTGTCGAGGTTGCTGGGTCCCCCATCGGGCGCCTCCCCAGATGGCGGATAGGGCAATGCCCAACAACATATTTGCACGCCAGATACGTCGGGTATCAAAGAAATAAAATACTTGGGGTGGACTAAAACCTAGGAAAAGATGACATGGAAATGTCAGTACAATTTCAAACATCGAACAATGGCCAACAGTCACCAATGGAGTGACTTGGTAGCAAAATCAAAGAATTAGCCGACTTCGTCAAAGACAAAAAGAATCTCCACTATGAGATCAGAAAATTGGTTACCTTCATCACTACAGCATATAGGCTGACCAACAAATCTCCAGGCATGTCGGCTTCATCGACCCAAACAACTCAGGGCCTGAGAAAAAAACCACAGCCACTCTTGGTCACTTCTAAAAAACCACCACAGCAAGGAAAGGACAACAACAAAAAGAGGCAGCTGTCCACGCCCAGCCCTTCTTCAACAATCGAGAGGCCAGCACAAAAAAAGAACAGCCCGGGAGGACACCTGGACAGTCGACCGAAATCGGAAGAAGAAAGAGAAAGAGCACGAAACAACGCCCCCCCCTACTATAGCGCAAAATCAGTCAAGTAAGGGTGCTTCCAAGAAACCGAGGAGGAATAAGACAAGAACTAAGGCTGTTCTTGTCCAACCAGTAGAAGACTAAATTTATACTGATATCCTAAAGGAAATCAAGGCCAAGGTAACCCCTGTCGAGACGGGCGTAGACATAAAATCTATTAAAAAGACGCAACACGGAGGCGTTCTCCTTGAAATGGATTGAATGACCGAAGACAGCAAGGCTTTCACCGATGCAGTGAAGTCAGCCACTGCTCCTATCGACACGGTCAAGACGCTAACACCAATAACAACGATCGAGATCCTCGATTTGGATGAAGTCTCAACAGATAGCGACGTCCGCGAAACACTTAAACGTAAATTCACTGATAGCCTGGAGATCAGGTAGGTAAATCTGACAAAACCCACACCACGAGGCGATCGGGCATTCTTCTGCGAAGTAGACGAGGCCAGCGCGATTAAGCTCTTGACAAGGTCCGTATAAAGATCGGTTGGATAAACTGCCGTATACGCCTAGTTGCAAAAGTAACCCACTGTTTTAAATGTCTTGGATTTGAACACCAAACACGTTAGTATGCGGGACCAGACAGAAGCAGGAGCTGCTACAAATATAGTGGAGAGAACCACAAGGCCGTAAACTGCACGGAGAAGCCAAGTTGCTTCCTTTCTACTCCGGATAAAGATGCCCAAGATGATTTGCTATAAGACAACCTAAATAGGTGCGCTTTGGCGCAAAACCTGCTACGCTAGCGCGTCTTTGAGAAAATCAACGTTTGTTTTATCTGAAAGCAATATCTCAACATTAACGGTAAAACATGATTCGCTGATAATCCCGGCACGGCAACTATATGTATAGTAAACTCGAAAAAGGTTACTGTCAACAACAACGAAAGCGGAGCAGGCTTCATCTGGATCGAGACTCCTACAACCTACCTGATGAGCGTCTACCTTTCACCCAACAAAGGCATTAGTGTGTTTCGCCAGAATTTAGCGAACATAGAAGAAACCATCGGCAAGCTCGACTGTGAAGTCATTGTAGCTGGTGATTTCAACGCTAAATCAGCTAAATGGGGTGCTGACTTCTCAGAAACCAGAGGAAACGAAGTTACAGACTTCGCAGCAAGACTCAACCTTATATTGCTGAATACCGGAAACACTACGACTTTTAGAAGACCAGGATACCAGGAATCTACCCTCGATATCACGTTAGCGACTCCAAGGATCGCGAAGATGATCGAGGATTGGACAGTATCAGAGGAATACAGTGGCAGTGATCACCAACATGTGAAATTCAGCATTCGATTAGCACCTGGTACGGTACCGCGTCGTGATCATCGACCACGGAAATGGAATGCCATGAAGCTCGATTTAGAGACACTGCAAATTTCACCTACACAGAGCTGGTCTTTCCTTCAGAACATCCCGACTCCGGATACCTGCAGTGAGATGGAAAAGGTAGTGCTAAATACGATGAAGGAAATTGCTGCCGCATGTCACGCCTCTATGCTGCGGCTGAAAAACGGGAGTTTCCACAGGCCAGTGTACTAGCGGTCAACAGATATAGCAGAACTTCGCAAAATATGCCATTAGCTACGTTGTCGCGCAACGAAAGCTGCGAAACGCTCCCCAAGCCAGGACTTATCTTTAAACGAGTACAAGCAGACCAAAAAGACGCTAAACCGAGCCATCAAAGCAAGAGACGCGATGTTGTGGAAAGAGATCTGCAACGAACTCGACAATGACATCTGGGGTAAAGCCGACCAAATTGTCGCCAAACGACTTGGAAAGGCTTCACCAGAAGCGCTGAAGTCTCCTGCCTTAATGGACAGTATTGTAGCGCAGCTGTTTCCTAAACAACCACCGCGGGAGAAAAGACATTACGAAAAAAATGGCAAACTAAAACCTTTTACAACTAAGGAGCTGCAAGATGCGGCAAAGTCTCTCAAGACGGGAAAGGCACCTGGCCCTGATGGCATCCCGAAGTCAGTGATCAGAACTTTAGCCCTGGAATACCCAGATATACTCCTGAACACTTACAATGCATGCTTGGTAGCTGACACGTTTCCCGCGGTCTGGAAGCAGCAGAGATTGGTTCTCTTAGACAAAGGTAAAGGAACCCCCGCACGCGACGAAAACATGAAAGACGCAAGAACGAGGATAAAGACGGAAACGCAGCAAGAGCGGTAGGACCAATAGACATCGGGAGGGATAAGCAGATGGATGATACGCCTGATTCCAAACATCAACGTCTGGCTTTCTCGGAAGCACGGGGACACGGACTTCTTCCTGACCCAGCTATTGACGGGATATGGGCAGTTCAATACCTATATTTTCAAAATGGGTTTGCACAGCACACTAACATGCAAATACTGCCCAGACAAAATTGACGACGTCGAACACACGTTCTTCGAGTGTGATCGGTCGAAAATCTACGAAAGCAACACCGAAGAAACAACTGACACCATGCTCTCTCCTGAGAGCTTGGTAATCTGCATGATCAAAAAAGAAGAAAACTGGTCAGCTGTCGCAGCCTAAGCACAGCGCCTTTAAAAAAAAAACAGAAAAGGACCAGAAACCAGTAGAAACCAGAAGTAGGCGTTGTGAGACGCAACATGAACTGGACTGAAGAAATGCTAACACGGCTCCGATCCAGTCTTCCCCGTAACATCTATGGGGAAAAGAGAGAGGAAGATGTTTAGTCGGTGTTGTTGCAAAGTAATATTGACTTCTGAGTCCGACATACCCAGGCAAACACCTAGTCCTGGCATATGGAAATGTATTTTACTTCCTCTATAAATTCAAAAAAAAAAATACACACACACATACACACACAGAAAGAAAATTGAAGGAATTTTCACTATTTTATTATCGTAATTTTTATCAAATCAAATAGTAACGGTGGACTATACTTCTCGTTTAGTAATTTTTACGATCTACTATTCTAAATTTTATTTAACGAACAAGGCTAGCGAGCGACCTACAAAGTCGAATAATTTAGAACAAATTATACAATATGTGTTTGTGAACTTTACAATTTAACTATTATAAAAATTGACAGTCCGTTTTTTCAAAGAAATTTTAGAGAGGGAGAGATAAGAGGTTGGACTAATTGGTACCTGGACAGTAACCGAAAAAAGAACTCAGAATTTTTGTCCTATACGGGAATCGAAGCCAGAGCTTCTTTGTTGGCAGACAGAGACTCTCCCTCTACTCTATTTAAGGTAAACTAGTTTTCATGTCCTTTAACATTTATGTAAGCTCGGAGTCTAGCGCTGTGCACGGCCATCACTCACACTATTTGAGAAACATTCCAATTCAACTACTGTTAAATTTGTTATAGTTATATTGGAAATGTACAGAGGCAGGACTAGAAACTTTAATTTTTTAATTAGCATTGGAAACTTTTTAGTCCTGGTACCAAGATCTAGTCCTGGCATACGTAAATGTATTTTACCTCCTTAAAAAAAAAAAAAAAAAAAACAGTATTACGGACACCATCGGAGGAATAATCAGGGAAGCTTTCTATGACCTTAGATCGTCGAGATCTGAAGAAAACTCGATTTTCACAAAACAAGGTAAAGCCATTAACTTCTCAAA
The DNA here is from genome assembly GCF_013202065.1 of Cotesia typhae. NCBI lineage: Eukaryota > Metazoa > Arthropoda > Insecta > Hymenoptera > Braconidae > Cotesia > Cotesia typhae. The sequence goes on from NW_027423765.1 coordinate 865,484, forward strand.
TTAAAAAAAATTTTCAATATTTTTTAGCGGAAAGTTCAAAATTTTTTTTAGAACCGGTGATCAAAAAAATCTTAAAATTTATCTGATGGAGTTTTATGATAAATACTAAAAAATTGCGAAAATCAAAAAAAAATTTTTTTGACTGTTCGATTCAGCATGGAATGCCCCATGTTCTTGATTTATCGGATATTTTGCCGGTAAATAAAAAAAGACACTGATAAAAAAATTGACTTGATATAAAAAAAAAATTCTCAAACCAAGAATATCATTCCGAAGAGTTTCATCACCTTCAATCATGCGATAAAATTCTTAATCAAAAAAGTTGTTCTTGGTTCAAATAAATGTTACTTGATTTCACAATTTTCTTGCTTGATCAAACTCTTCTAACTAATAATCTTGGTTCAAGAATTTTTGTATTAAAGTTAAATTTTTCTTTTTTAGTGTACTCATGCTCATAATTCTTAGTGTAATTTAGAACGATACATCAGCTTAACATTTCTCACAAACAATTTTCTAATTCACTTAAATGGATTTTTCCGGTTTAAGTTAATTTATTGTCGCAACCATTACCGAATATAATTATTTTTTTCTTTTCGCTTTATGTAATATTAAATAGCAAATGAAATTTTTCAATCAATTAAAGAACATTGGAAAGAATAGGAAATCATTTGAATTGAGACTACAATTTATTCGAGGATATTATTAACCTGTAAAAAATAAACAGATTTACAAGCCCGCTGTATAATTAACGAATTATACAAATGAATCAACAGGCTCATAACTTAATGCTGAGCGTCATTTGACTCTCCTCAAAAATCAACAAAAAGAGTCGTTTCGAATTTTTTGAAATATTTTTAAAGCTCTTCTTTTATGTGAGTCAAAACTCGTTTAAAAATTTTTTAATAGCTAGAGTTGCGCGCTTCTCCAAGCGGTGATTCAAATACATTCATAAATTATTATTTAACATCATTATAGGATCAACACATGACTATTACAAAACTTGAAATATAATTATTAACTGTGAATGTATTTGAAAAAAGTCACACTGATAGATTTATTTTTCTTTAGATTTATTTTTCATTGAATTATTTTTCACAAGATCAAAAGTCTCATTATTTTTATACTTATAAGTCACCCCAAGATCGTCTCTTTATTTTAGATTATTAACATTAATTTATAAATAATCATATGATAATAGATCAAATTTTATATGATCCTGATTTTTTAAATTATAGTTCAATTTCACGTCACCCTGTCTATTATTAAAAAAAATAAATTTTAACATCATATAATCTTTTGGTAAACGATAATGAGAATTGATACATATTGATACATATTGCTCTTTAACGTTGACAATTTTTAGTTTCCGAAAACTTATTAAATAAATATTGGTCACTTACATTTGCATGGGCTACTTTTTTTTCGTAGAGTTTGCATTGAGAAAAAGACACAAATGAATAGTTTATTCAAATATTGCTGTTCAAATCCGTATGTTGTTATATCAAAAACTCATTCCAAAGAATCTTTTAACATAATCACATTAAGATGAAATTTTAAGATTCATTTTTTTCACGTAATATTTTTCTTCTTGCAAAAAATATATAGAGGTGAAAGGTTCAATTCACTAATACAGAAATACCTTCAAAATATCACCAAAAAACAAGGTTCAATATATTCTTTTAAGGTGATTTCTTGAGTTATGACTTTAGCATTGAAATTCTAATAGTCATCCACCAAAGTCAAATAATATATTTTTGATGTTATAATATAAAATAATTTTATCGATTAATACTGCTAAAGGAAAATAATTTATCAACAGCTGTGACTGAACTAACAGAACTATTCTCACAATTTCTTAAATTCCCTGTCTTTTTTCTTTACTACCTTCATTGATCAATACTTCAACCCCTAGTTCATAATAAATATAACTAGTTCTTAAAATTTCCGCTAGAAGCGCTTTAGTAGTATTTCGGTTTCACACATCGTCAATAGTAAGCAAAAAAAAATCTGTTAAGTTGTTAATAATAATAATAATAATAATAATAATAATAATAATAATAATAATAATAATAATAATAATAATAATAATAATAATAAGTAATAAAAGTCTATGCAACGATTACCATTATCTTATTGGTTTTGATATAACTATGAAAGCTCAGTAGAATTTTAAAGTATCAATGAATCGTTAAAGATGATTTCGCAGCAGAAACGTTAAATTTTGTATGCAATTGCGATGAGCGATTTTTACAGCGTTTTGTTCCGAGTTTTACAAGTGCTCTAAAAGAGTTTTCTGAACTTCATTTTACAGAAATTATTTGTAAGATTTCCAAGGACTGTTATAATTTTTCTACTCAAATTTTTTAAAAAAAAAAAAAAAAAAAAAAAAAAAGTTTTTGTTAATTACGAAGTACGTAATTTTAGGAGAAAATACTAGTAAAAAAAGAAACATGCTTATCACACATTTCGATCTTGTATTATTTTTTTATAATCTATGATTACAATTAAATATGTAAGAAGCAAGAGCGCCGTATAATTTAAAGTTATATAGAAGTTGATGATGTAATTATTTTTTTTATTTCTTGATAGATTATGAAGCAAATAATGCACCAAAATACTATAGTATATATACTTCAAAAATTACTATTATATGCTCTAATAAAGAAGTATCATTTTCTACTATAATTGTATTTCAGCTAAATAATGTTTCATCAAATTTAATATCTTGATTAAAATTTGAATTGAATCGATTTTGTGAGCCAAGTTTATTTATATGTAGAAAAAAATGCGAAAAAAGGCTCGTTGTACCGGCCATTTACAGAAATTCCTACTCTATCCTAATTCAAAATGCCCGAAAAATTATAATTATTTAAGAGTTTAAAAAAAAGAACACTTTTTTGAGATAACTTTTTAGATCTTTTTCTAATCGACTCAAGACCCTTCAAACTTTTTATCCTTAAGAAACTGCATTAAATGCGGCAAGGATAATTTATACAAATTTTTTACATTCATGTGCAGTCAGCGACAAGGACTTCTCCCGAAAGTCTTCTACATGTGATACAAAAATGATCTAAAAACGGATTTTACACCAAATCACCTCCAATAAAGATCGCGGGGTGGGTGTTAACAATAAAAAATCTTAATTTTTAAAATATAGCTTCAAAAAGCTGCAAATTTAGTAACCCTGATTCAGAAAGATGATTTGAAATGATTACCTCCATGGTAATTGTATATCTATATAGTGTTAAAATCCGATGATTTTAAATCATTTCAAATTAGATTTCTCAGTCAGGGAAGGATCTTTTATTTGTCACATACAGATCATCTCAAGACGGATTTCAATAAATTCTACTTCCGATTCGGTGGAATGTGGAACCTGTGCATATCAAAATAATACTCCAATTGAATTTCAAGTCTAGATCTTAAACAACAATTCTATAAAGTACCCAGCGGAGCGGGCGGGTAACAGCTAGTAATCATATATAATTATACAAATAGGGGCATTCCATAGTGACTGGTGGGACATTTGACTCTGGAATTCCATCCGTTATAAGCTACAATTATGTGACTGAAATTTGTACTATAGTAAAATTTATTTTATAATATAGAAGAATAACTAATTAACATCATTTTGTCAAAAACCTCGATTACTTTTTAAATTTCTCGTAATTATCGTTTGATTGAGTGTGACTGGTAGGACATCGAAAAATCCTTCTTTCTAACCGAGGTATACTTAAAATCGAATTTCAGTTCGACCACTAAGCTTTTAAAAAATACTTCCCTCTCAATACAAAATTTATTTTACTAACATTCAATATTATGAAAAATTAGACTGATTACCTGCGTAGGAACAATTAAAAAAATTTTTTTAATTTTGGCTGGTGGGGCAGGTATTCGTGACTGGTGGGACAAGTACAAAATGCGTACATAAAGTTGTTTAATAAGAAGATTTTATATTATTCCAACCTTAGAATCATTATTGTTAGAATCATTAATATACATATGTAATAAATGACAACGCGATTAAGATTTTAAATTATTAAAGATAAAATTTAAAAAAAATATTATTAGAATAAAAACTTTCAAATGAATTTTTGAACAGAAAACATCTATAGGAGTTGCTTTTATAATAAAAACTCAAATTTGTCTAAATTTCCTTGAAACTCACAGAATAAATTGAAATTTTTCGAATTATTGATCAAAAACTAGAAAAATTGATATGCATTGATGTTTGACGATGAATATCTCGTTAACGCTCAACTTGATCGAAAAATCATAAGAGACCATTTTTATAGAGCAGTAAATTTCCTACAAAATTATGAGTTTCATCATTCATAATGATTTTTTTTCATTGAGTTATAAAATTCATAAGAAATAAAAAATTTTCCCAAAAATAATTAAACTTTAACCGTTAATATCTTTTAAACGGTTGGGTTTACGAAAAAATCGTAAGAGACCTTTTTGTAGAGCATTCAATTTCCTACAAAATCTAAGGAACAAGATATTTTTTCAAGTAGTTGGAAGCGAGATATAAATTTTTCTATCTGATAATAAGAAAAAATAGAAAACTGTAAGAAGGAGGACCTTCCCGTTACAATTAAGAACTCATGCTTGGAGAGGCTTTCTTAGAGGTGTCTAGGAACCTATTTTTCAGAGTACCAAACGAAAAAAAAAATATTCTTTTTTTTTGAATCACCCTAATATCTATATATACAAACAATAGAATAGAAATTATTGAAAAAAATTCGAATTTCGTTTTTAATTCTTTTCAATCAATATTTTTAAACAGGGATCTTAAAAAGCATCCCACGCTTTTTTTAAAATGAAATAAATTTTTTTTTATTTACACTATTATTAATTTATATTTATTGAAATTTTTAACACTATTCCTAATTTAAATTTATTAAAACGTATTTTCTGTTTTTTTAGTTCGGTTTTATATAAAAATCGTGTTTTTTAATTTTTTAAACTATTATCTATTTTCTACTTTTTAGTTTGGCTTATTTATAATAGCTTGTTTTTTTAATTTAAAACTATGATTTGGCAACTAACTTACCAGCATGCACTTTGTTAATATTAGATAAATCGGTTAAAGATAATGGTAGGAAAATTAAAATTTCTGCCTTATCGACTATAGATGAAAATTATATAAATTAACAAAAATCTTATTTTGCAAATTGAAAAATGGAATAATTTTATCAAATTAGTGTATTGTCACCGGCCCTCGATAAATCTACAAAGTTTGAACGAAATCTGGCCGTTTAAAGTGGGTCAAAATAGCGCCCAAAGGACTCGGTTACCAACATACAAACATACAAACATAGAAACAAACATACATATACACAAGTGAAGCTAAAATAAAAATAAAAAAACCAAACGTGTAAAAATAAAAAAAAAGCGTGTAAAAAAACTTTCGTAACAGAATGTAAAGTAAACTTACACTTGAAATGCCTTATTAAATAAATTAATTACCAATATTAAACAAATATCATTAAAGTTTTTTTTCTCATCATCATGCCACTAAATAAAATTTCAACTGTTCAAAATATCAAAATTACGCGATTTGCCAAACTGAATAAGGATAAAAAAAAAATTTTAAGAAAAAAATTTTTTTTAACAAATTTCAAAAATTCATATTTTTGGAAAAACAAAAAACATAGTTCCAAAAATTTCAGGATCTTTTTAGATTGGAACAAGGTAGTACACAAGACAATTTGAGCAAAAAATTTATTGTCGACGGTCAAATTGGACAATTTTTTAAAATTCCAAATTTCACAAATTGGAGATTTTTCCAAATTTTTTTTGGAAATTTTTTTTTAATAGCCTCAAGTTTCCCCTTTGAAATTTACCTCAAGCGAATTTTTTAATTGCAATAGTTTTCGAGATTTCTAAAACATAAGTTTGAAAAATATGAAAAATAGTGAAATTTTGGATTTTGCATAACTTTTGAGAAAAATTTTTTTAATTCTCAAATGTTTCGATTTGACATAAAAAAAATCCTCACCAAACAAGAGAATGGAAAAAATTCTTTTTTGTTTGACATTGAATTTACAAATGATTTACGCAATTTTTTACGAAAACCCATTTTATATTCTTAAAGTAGAGACTTTGCGATTAGCAAAACTCTCAGACAAAGTATGATTATCCCTACAAAAAGATTAGTTACCAGCTATTTAAAAATTACTAAATTTCGAAATTTAAAGCAATAGTTTGCAATTGGGTCATTCCACGTCATATCGACAAATAGTTGGAATCAATCTCTTTCGATTTGGACAAATTTTGGTCGGAAGTTTTCTTTCATCAAAAAACGAAGATTTACCAAAGGAAATAAAAAAAAAAATTTTCTTTCCAAAAGATATTCAAATTTAAAATTTCGCTATTGTTCCAGTTATTCAACTTTGTTTTTGTAATATCTCGAACGCTATTGTAGATACAGAAATAACCTTATATTTGTTCGAAAGGGAACACTTAGGGCTATTGAAAACAAAATATTTTGCAATACAATTTTGAAAAATACAAAATTCATCAATTTTTGAATTTTTGAAAGTCGTTAAAAATAACGATCAAAGTGAAAATTATGGCTCAATTGTTTTGTATAATACCTTATACTGATCTTATAAGATTCTGAAATCTTTAGAAGGGTGTTTTTTTTCCAAAAAAGTTTTTTTTCCTTTTTTGCAACTTTTAAATAAAGTAAAGTTATGCAGATACATAGTATTGTAATTTCGAGGATTAAATAAATTAAATGTATGACACGGAAATATTAAATAACAAATTCATTTTAACTTTGTTCTATTTTTGCACATAATGTTAAAGCCAGGCTTTAGACATGATTTAATTTCTTATTTTTTTTTTCGCATGACATATTTTGTCCGTGTCTTCACTTCAATTACAGTAGGGGCATTTCATGCAAAAATGGGAAAATGACTAAAATTTTCAAATTTCTCTTGTTAATTTTAATTTAGTCTTGATTTATTATTAAAAGTCGCTATACTTCATTAATTTATAAAGAAAAATTTTTTTAATCAATAAGAAAATCGACTTTTCTCTCTTAGTAACTGTTCAGTCGTACTAACTATAGTTTCCGGACCAAATGTTGTTTGAGTCAGCAACAGTTTTTTTAATCATCTTATCAATTCCAGCTAGTCATCTCATCTTATTTAAGAAAAAGAATTGAATAAAGAAAAGAATTACGTTTGATTCAAACGAAAAGATACGTTAGATTTTGTGTATTTCGTATTGAACATAAGCTTATCACATCTCCCACCAGTCACGCAAAAAGATAGAAAAATTATTTTCCCATCTTCAAATCTGACTTGTTCAAGTTTTTTCTTTGTAGAAGTAAAAATAAACATGTTAAAAATGATTTAAACTTCTTATAATTATCGAAAAATCCAAAATATAGTTTTGAAGATTATTTGAAATATGTCCCACCAGTCACATGTGACTAGTGAGACTCTGGCTGATAGTCAATGCATTATGAAATTTAGTTAATGTACTAAAATTTACAGCTTTGCTTCTCTTAGTGATCTTCAGTCAAACGATTAATTTTTTTTTAACCTAAATAATCACTGACTTGGCGATTTTTCTCGTGAGTTATCCTCCCAATTATCCTGTTACGTGAATGTGGAACGCTTCACGTAATAATTGCTGTAACTCCTATTCTTTCCCGCTTCACAAAATTATTTAATCTTAAAAATGTGGAACGATTCACGATTCTGTGTGTCATCCTCATTTATGAATCTTCTCCTATTTTCACTTCATTTCTCGTATATTTTTAAGAATACTTATATATTTCCTACTCTCCTAACATGCATAACCCGATGAAAACAGGATAAAAAACGGGCGAGTTTTAAGAACAAATTTATTTTATGTTCTGTATTGATTAACACCTAATTTTGTCACGATCGTGTTGTCAGCATGTTGATCCCATTATTTGTGTTTTTTTATTATTTATTCTATTTATCCTAAATAATTAATAGTTTAATACACTAGTCACAAAAATTAAGGGATATAAAAAAAATTCCAAATTTTTTGGTGATTTTCAGCGAGCTGTAACTCCGAGGAAAATGATCGCACAGAAAAAAAAAAAAAGCAAATTGTAGCTCCAAGTGTCTAGTTTTTAGATATGACCATGAAAATTTTTTGTCATCGTCAGGTCTGGAAAAATCCTAAGAAAACTACTGAAAAAAATTTTTCGAAATTTTTTTTCGTCTTAAAAAGGTCTACGGGCTTCAAAAAAATTTTTCGATTGTTTCGTTGAAAAGCACTTTTAGTAAATTTAATACCCTTTAATTTGACGTAATCAAAAAGCCTGTACGATAATTTGCCGCGGAGTTATCGTCAATCAAAGCAAAAAGTTTTTTTGACTTTGGAAATCAATAACTCTGGAAATAATGACCGTATAGGAAATCGAAGGAGGGTTTTGAAAACTACACAATATTCTCTATAAGAGAACGTAAACCGCTTTTGAAGAAAAATTTTTTTGAATTGAAAACTCGGACTGAAAAAAGACAAAAATTCGCATAATTAAGGATATTTGGATAACTTGGTATAACTTTGGATAAAATGGATGAACGAAGGATATCGTTGGTAATTTTTAACTTCAAAGTGTCCCCTAAAATCCCTAAGAAATTCAAAGCGCTGCGATTTTTTGTTCATAGTGCCCAGAAGCTTCAAATTCTGTGTTTTCGCAAAAATCACCATTATGAGCAATTTTGTGATTTTTATTCATTTTTCCATTGAAAAATTTTTTTTTTCAAAATTCTTTATTTTTCGATCAAAGAGATTGATTTTTCAAGAAATTTGAAAAAAAAAAATTTCAATTTTTTCGAAAATTTTTTCGAAATTTTCTCAATTTTTTTCGACTGTTGTTTTACCGCCGGCATTAGCGTTACCCAAAGCGTACCACGTGGAGGTTGCTCGGTCGGATTTACGCTTCTCACACACACACGTGTGTGTGTGTGTGTGTGTGTGTGTGTGTGTGTGTGTGTGTGTGTGTGTGTGTGTGTGTGTGTGTGTGTGTGTGTCTTTGTCTGCGTGTTTGTCTGTTTGCAGCTGCCGAATGACCTCTGTACGCACGGCAGTAACTGCTCAGTACCGTGTATTGCCACCTCTGTTCCGAATCACAGCTCGTAAACGCTCTTGCATGTTGATGCATCGTCGAATATCACGTTGCGAAATTCCTTGCCAACAACGTAACAACGCTTGAGTCAACTGATGAAGATTGTGCAGTTGCGGATAGTCTCGCCGCAATCGACGCCCAAGCATGTCCCAAACATGCTCAATTGGGTTCAAATCAGGATTCATCGCTGGATGATTAAGCGTTGTTACGTTGTTGGCGCGGAGAAAAGATCGCGTACGAACTGCAGTGTGAGGACGAGCATTATCCTGCATCAAAATGAACCGTCTTGCCCCCATGCGTGTGCGCATAGGCAGGACGTGTGGCTCCAGAATTTCGTCGACGTACCTATCGGCAGTCAACGTCCCACGAACGATGACCAACGGGGTTCTGGTATTGAAGGACACGCCTGCCCACACCATGACTGATCCACCATTGAAAGCTGTAACTGGTCTCGTAAAACCATCCCGATCTCGTTCTCCACGACGGCGCCAAACGAGAGATCGTCTATCGCTGCCATGAAGACAAAATCGAGATTCGTCAGTCCATAATACACTGGTTCACTGTCTACGACCCCAATGGTGATGATCATGAGCATAGGCCAATCGGGCTCGGCGATGTCGTGGAGTGAGCATAGGCACGCGATTTGCGCGTCTAGCGCGTAGTCCTTGCTCTCGAAAGCGATTTCGAACCGTCGATGCCGATATGTGTTGTTGGGGAGGACGTTGTCGACGATTGCGAAATTGATGAGCGATCGTGTGGGCATGCGCAGTAGGGTTTCGACGAGCTTCTCGAATGATAGCTCGATCATCACGCTCGGTAGTGATTCGTAGTCCGGACGAATCCTACCTTGACCCGGACGACGATCGTAACTTTGAGTCGCGTTAAATCGGGCATAGGCCCGACTGATAACGGACTGGCTCACTCCCATAGAAGCTGATACTTCCACCTGACTGTAGCCCTCTTGAAGGAGGGTAACAATGCGAGCCACATCTGTGGCAGCTAAATGTCGACGAGGCATATCAAAAGGTGCTTATCAAAGAAAAGCTTACATAAAATTCACGTAAGGAATTTAGGCTAAAAAGAAAAAGTAAAATTCAAGTTTTGTGTGAGGAAAAGCCGAACTCCGCGGGGGGTATATCAATTTGTTTTTATTGAATTTTTAAAATGAGATTTAAAACTAAGGCAGTTGTAGCGGACAGAAAAAATTAGGTTAATTTTTTTGACAATAGTGAAGCATTCTGAAGACGATAAAAAAAAAAATTTTTGATAAAAAAATTTCGAAAAAATTTTCGAAAAAATTGAAAATTTTTTTTTTTCAAATTTCTTGAAAAATCAATCTCTTTGATCGAAAAAATAAAGAATTTTGAAAAAAATTTTTTTCAATGGAAAAATGAATAAAAATCACAAAATTGCTCATAATGGTGATTTTTGCGAAAACACAGAATTTGAAGCTTCTGGGCACTATGAACAAAAAATCGCAGCGCTTTGAATTTCTTAGGGATTTTAGGGGACACTTTGAAGTTAAAAATTACCAACGATATCCTTCGTTCATCCATTTTATCCAAAGTTATACCAAGTTATCCAAATATCCTTAATTATGCGAATTTTTGTCTTTTTTCAGTCCGAGTTTTCAATTCAAAAAAATTTTTTCTTCAAAAGCGGTTTACGTTCTCTTATAGAGAATATTGTGTAGTTTTCAAAACCCTCCTTCGATTTCCTATACGGTCATTATTTCCAGAGTTATTGATTTCCAAAGTCAAAAAAACTTTTTTGCTTTGATTGACGATAACTCCGCGGCAAATTATCGTACAGGCTTTTTGATTACGTCAAATTAAAGGGTATTAAATTTACTAAAAGTGCTTTTCAACGAAACAATCGAAAAAATTTTTTTGAAGCCCGTAGACCTTTTTTAAGACGAAAAAAAATTTCGAAAAATTTTTTTTCAGTAGTTTTCTTAGGATTTTTCCAGACCTGACGATGACAAAAAATTTTCATGGTCATATCTAAAAACTAGACACTTGGAGCTACAATTTGCTTTTTTTTTTTCTGTGCGATCATTTTCCTCGGAGTTACAGCTCGCTGAAAATCACCAAAAAATTTGGAATTTTTTTTATATCCCTTAATTTTTGTGACTAGTGTACAATTTCAGCTCTTAAAATCTATTTAATCTCAGAAAAAATTATGAAATAAACATTTTTTGTCATGTAAGACTTAAGACAGAAGTTAGTTACTTCGTGAGACGAACCGTTACTTGAACAAGTGAGCAGCGTTGCGGATTTCGATGCAAGAGGATCCGAGTTCGAGCCCAGCCCTTGTGGAAATAATTCTCTGAAAAAACTCTTGACAAGTCTTTATAACTCTGAATAAGACTTTTCGAAATTCTTCACATCCCTAACTAAGTGAAGAAAAGACTTAATAAGTCTTCAAAACTCTGCAATACTCTTCAAAAGTCAAATTTTCCCTGCAATTTCGGAATTTCTCAAAGAGTTATTAAGACTTGATAAGACTTGTTCAGTTTTACAGGAAAAGAAGAAAATATTTCTTTTCAAAAAAATTACGTATCAGAATTAAATAAAACTATAAAAAAGAATTAATGCATGTTTTAAAAAAATTTTTTTAAATAATATTTTCATCACGAAAATACTTTGATGGGCATCGAATCACTCATAGTTGAGCAAGTCAAAACATCAACAGCAAATGAAGTGCACTTGCTGTTGGAAACAGATATTACTCAAAGAGTAAATCCAATCGGTATTTAATTTGGACTATCAAATATTAAAGTCAACTTTCTAGGTAGGAAAGAATTTTCTAACCACATGCCACCTATTAGAAACTAAGAATACTCAAAGATTCTAACTGTAAATTCGTAAACTAAAATATGTTAGGTATCAATTAATTCCAGCAGATAGCGTGTGGATAGAAAATTCTTTCCTACCTAGAAAGTTGACTTTAATATTTGATAGTCCAAATTAAATACCGATTGGATTTACTCTTTGAGTAGTATCTGTTTCCAACATCAAGTGCACTTCATTTGCTGTTGATGTTTTGACTTGCTCAACTATGAGTGATTCGATGCCCATCAAAGTATTTTCGTGATGAAAATATTATTTAAAAAAAATTTTTTTAAAACATGCATTACTTCTTTTTTATAGTTTTATTTAATTCTGATAAGTAATTTTTTTGAAAAGAAATATTTTCTTCTTTTCCTGTAAAACTGAACAAGTCTTATCAAGTCTTAATAACTCTTTGAGAAATTCCGAAATTGCAGGGAAAATTTGACTTTTGAAGAGTATTGCAGAGTTTTGAAGACTTATTAAGTCTTTCCTTTACTTAGTTAGGGATGTTAAGACTTTCGAAAAGTCTTATTCAGAGTTATAAAGACTTTTCAAGAGTTTTTTCAGAGAATTATTTCCACAAGGAAGCATACTTCACGATTTTTTCATCAAATATTTACGTATAACTAATGTTTCGAAGTTTGTAATAAGTCTACAAAACTATAATTAATTTCAAAATTGCAATCTTTTTATTTTTGAGAAATTTTTTTTTCTAATATTTTTTCTGATGTACAACTTTTACATCACGTTTACGTCATAATGACATCATTATCGTGATGTAGACATCACACACACACACACATACGTCATATTGACGTCATATAGTCATTGAGCCATAATACTGACGTCATGACTACGTAATATTTTTACGTAAGAATCTTACGTCAGGAAGTGTGAAATAATGAGTCACATATGACCCATTCGTGACTTATATCTTACGTCAGTCCTGACATAGCCCAATATCATTTTGACGTTACATTGACGTAATCGTGTTTACTGGGTACCTGGGTCTTGGTCAGACTCCAATTAGAGTATCATCCTCTTGAATTACTTGGTGAAGAGTATTAAGCCGAGTAATTCTCCCGAGAAAAAATTGCTTATCAAATTTATTATCAAAACAGAACTTAACATATTTTTGACCTATCACTATGAACGAGAAATCTTCGCCCTCTGTCGAGGCTCGCGCAAGCTCATCGATCATCGAAAATTTCCAAGTTTTTATTTTCAATAAAATCATTTAGTTGGATCGCTCATAACTATTTTCTATTTTAATCGTCATTCTTTCATTATCTATACATCCCGTGCGGCCAAATTCTAAGTTTTTATTCTCTAGGACAATTTCTAACAAAATCATTTACTATTTTAATCATCATTCTTTCATTATCTATCCATTACCTATCCATTCCGTCAGCCAAATTCTAAGTATTTATTCTTTAAAATGATTTCTTCCAAAATTATTTCTTCTCCATACTAAAACGGCTTGGGACTGAGAATATTTTCCCATTCTTTTAATTTCTTCTACAATTATTTTTTTTTGCTCGCTAAACTCGCTCGGCTTCAAAACATTTTCTCACACTCTTTAAATTTCCAATTCAATGAAATATTCAGTAACAATAATATAACAATATTAACTAAATAATACAAATAATGACAGTTAATAATAATCGTTGTAATAAATCATAATAATTGTTTCTATTAATTTTTAAATAATTAATAATGATAAAAATAAACTCTTAATACATTAATCAAACAACCTAGGTCATAATTATTATCCATTTTCATAAATGTCCATTAATTTATTTGAACTCTTTACCAAATACTTGTATTTCCTGTATTTCCATTCGGAGATATTTTGTAATGCTTCTCGATGCATCCAGCAGGTAACGTTACCAGCTGGTAAAGTGCAAATTTAAATGTAATTTAAAATATTTTAAATTATTTTACTAATTCATAATTTAAATTGTGAAGACTGTCTAAATTAGAAAGTTTTAGTTCTGTATCGTAGAATATTTATTATATAGATCATATTTTGTTTCAAATAAACATAAGTTATTATCGAATACAAAGGGACATTGTTACTAAGTTCTGAGAAATTAACCTTAGGCACTTGAGATACTGAGGAAAAATCATAAAAGACACGTGTAAGAAAAATTCTATTATTCCTTGTTTCAACGGCTAAATAACAACGTAACAAATATGTAACAAAAAATTATAAGATCGTTAAATTACATTCTTATGTTAAGCTTGCTTTGATATAATATTGCAACGTAATATATAAAAATTAAATTTACAATTTATATCCTGTACCCAACTTATAAATAATTATTAAATCATGTTAAAAGAATAAGATTTTATAAAATAATATTGTTAAATGATATTCATCTCTTACATTAACAATTAAACTATTTCACAGTTTTACTAGATGATAGATTAACAGAAATAGTAATAAGCTTAATCTTATTTGCAAAATACGAATATTAATGCACTACGATATATATAATTTATAAATAAACATATGTGAATACAATAGAAAAAATTATTTATTAATGTGTAAAAATCACTTATATGTAGTAGAAATATGTGGACTTATATGTGCAAGGGCGGATATATGTATAGGAGTTATGGTGGGAGAAGAACGGAGTTTGGAGCTCATTGGAAAAACTATGTAACGACACTTGTCATCAGGGGTGACCTTATATTTTTAAAAATGTCAATAATTAAGAAATACACACTGTAAATCCAAGTGTTTTGTTTCTATCTAGAAGCATTGTAGTCACTTTTAAAACACTTCAACGTGTTTTAATTTCCTATGTTAAATGCCCATTTGTAGTCTCTTTCAAAACACTTGGATTTACAGTGCAATTTGTAAAAATATAGATAAATTCAAATGTCGATAATAAATATGTTAGTGAAAGAAAACTCGATTTTCTAGTATTCTATTTTCTAGTTTCCTTATTTTGAAAATAGTAGCTCAAAGAATGTTAAATTCTCCCTGAGGCACGCATTTTTCAGCCCGCATGACATCCAAATTCTTCGAGCACGGTCATGTCAATAAAAAAAACAATAGCTTCTTCCATTCTTCATCAATATTCTCTGGGGAATCGGAAGCTTCCTCTTCGTCTTCTTCATCAGCTAACTCGATCTCCAGCCTGCCGGACTCAACTTGTTAAATCTACATTTCTGTCATCGGTCAAAGTGCTTTTGGATGAAATTAAAAAAATAATATTTTATTATTAGTTATTTTATAAAATAATTAAAAAAATTAAAATGTTAATAGTAGCTATGGTATATTTGAAAAATAAAATTTTATAAATTTTGAGTGATTAGTTTTTATATTAAAATAGTTAAAAAATCTTAAAATGAAAAAAAATTCATTATTAATTTGGTGTTATACCTTTCGATTTAATTATTTAAAATTAATTAATTAATTAATTACAAATATAATTAGTTCAATACGGAATTAGAATCAAAATTTTAAAACTTTAAAAATTTTTTAAATTACTCCTTATAATATGCTGTCGTTTGATGTAAACAGTCTTAAAGTATTATGGAAAATATGAGCTGTGTTATGTCCTGGCTGAACGATTTAAGCCAACAGGTGACAGCACCTGTGATATAGCGGGAACAGATATTCAAATCGTATATTTTAAATATTATCATTTAAAAATATACGATTTAACTAGAACTAAGAGTAAAACAACATGTTTGTTAAAGAATTTAAGTTAACTAAATTTTCGATAGTTCGTTGGGTTATTTAGAAAAAAAAAACAAAAGATGTTGACAGAAAAGGGCATAGTATTGAATTTTCAAGAAACCCTAAAGTCTAAATAGCCCCAGGGCTGTTTTCTCGCCACAGGGCACTTGAAAATTTTGAGGAAAAGTCATAAAAGACACGTGTGGAAACTCAATGGGGTCTTGTTCTACAGAATATAAATAACGTAACCATAGGAATGCATAAACAATACATGTTACATAAATTTAGCTGAAAATATGTTATTTTATTTAATAAATAAACTAAAAGCCTTAAATAATATTAAATTTTGATATGTTAACAATTAAATTTCACTAGAGTTTAATAATTAAATAATCTTTTATTCTAATATAAATAAGTAAATAATAATTTAACATTGACCAATTATAATATAAGTACCAATTAGCAAACCCTGGCGCCTTAAGGACTTACTTTAAGGTGGACAGGAGGAACTGAGGTCGATCTCTCTTGGTGATAGCACCCCAACGTAGCGAGCCGGGGGTGAGCAGCTTCTCTGGCGGATGCACACTCTTTGGGTGTCATCCGGAGCTAGCGTGCAGCCCAAACACCTGCGTAATTATACGCGCTTCCATCTTCGGCGAAATAGAGAATTAAACGCCCTTGGGACAGAAGCAGTCAGCCGGGCTTTCCTTTCCGGCGCAACTACACCAAAACGACGCCGTTCCTCCTTGGACAACTTTAACAATCCAGCGCCAGGACGGCAAGTAAGTATATCTAAAAAGGTAACTTACTCCAACAACAGCTTGACGCGGTAAGCGAAGATCTCCGTGCAGAGCATCCTAGAGGACTCCACTCTGCTCACTGTCGAGCCAGGTTGTGCTACGGTGCCGCGGCTTTCGGCTTGCCGATGAGAGAGACATTGTCTCTCGATCGAGGCGAAGTTGAAGCTGCGCATCGCTACAACTTGGACTACAAAATTGACATTTCTCGGAAACAAGTCTCCCGCATTCAGTGTGTGATTGAGTATGTTAGCAACTCAAAGACCGTACACGCCAGAAGTTCGTCGCCTGGCGGCAGAACTTCGGAGGCGACATCACACACTGAACAAGAGTACTCTTCTTGTCATCAAAGAAGAGTCTCTTAATAGATCTGCAGGGCTCTAGTGGCTTCAAAAGTCACTAGAGAAAGGCTGAAGCGGTTGATCGACAACTCGTTGTTTCGATCCAGCCCTCTCACGCTTTCTGTACACCTAAGACCGCATGTTACCCGGGAATTATCCATCATCTGAGCGAGTGGAAGCCTTTGGACTGAATTGTACGGAGATCAACCAAACGTGAACGCCCGGATACTCCAGCTCTGCACGACTTCGAGGCATTCTGTCGGGAACACCGTCGACAGAATATCGCCGAAGAGAGCCCTGCAGTCAGTGTGCGATGAGGTTCGTAAAGCTCTGAATGGCAGCAAGAACTGCGGCTGCCCCTGTCCCAGATGGCATATAAACATCTTCTGGTGGAAGAAATTTTCTTCTACATACTCCATCTGGCCCGCATATTTTACATCATACATTCAGGGCGACGAACCGATTCCGGACTGGCTGGTAGAAGGGCGAACCGTACTGCATCCCTAAAAAGGGTGACTTGTTCGACCCAAAGAACTACAGGCCTATCACTTGCTTGAATGCGGTTTACAAGATTTTTTACAAAAATCTTAAATAACCGTATCTTGCAGCAGATAGAGCCTGTGTGGCAACAGATATATGAACAACGTGGCAGTAAACAGGGCGTGTCAGGTTGCAAGATCAAATTGCCGGTAGATAGATGCGTCATTCAAGACGCAATCTACTTACCAACGCAACCTTGTTCATATGGCCTGGATTGATCACCGTAAGGCATTTGACTCAACTTCACATGAGTTGATTCTCTATCTGCTCAAATGCCTCGGAATTTGATCGCCAAACAATTGGATGCATACAACGTACGATGCAGCTCTGGCGAACGCGTTTTCACATAGGGAAGTGGAAATGCATTGCACGTAACCGGAAACTGTTCAGTACAAAGAGGCGTCTTTCAGGAGATTCTCTGGAGCCTCTGTTGTTTTGCATCTCACTGCTGCCAATATCTGTTGCCCTCCGACAAACTCTGTGGGTACTCTGCGGGGCTATGCAGTGATCGAGTATACTCGATCACTCACCAACTGTTTATGGATGATCTAAAGATATACAGTGCCAACAAAGATCATCTACAAGCGGCCATCAACATCGTAGCAGAGTACACACGGAGATGTCGGAATGTCTTTGGGCTGGACAAGTGTGCGGTCGTACACCTGGCGAAGGGTAAGTGCTCTGATACGGCGGTGGAGATGTCGAATTAGTGGATGGAGCGTCTTAAGAGAATTAGACGCCGGAGAGAAGGTACAGGATATCTGAGATTGAAGAGCGGCAAATGGCATGCCGTCCTGAAAGTCCGAACAACTCTTCGCAGTGAGTATGTTAGAGACTCCGGAAGATCTGGTCACTCAGAACTTTCCGGCAAGAACAAAGTCTCAGCTACTAACATGCTCGCTGTCCCGGTCCTACTTTACTCTTTGGGATCCTGAAATGGCCTGAAATGAGTTGAAAGATCTCGACATCAAAACCCATAAAAGTCATCAATATGAATCAGAGCATGCACCCCTAATTCATCAGTCGCCATGGATGTACCTCTCCCGGAACATCTGAGGGAGAGGATTGCAGAGCTTTGGAGCGGCTTCACGATCGTTTGGTTCTGGGTTTTAACATACGAGGTTGCCAATTTCAGCAGACGAGGACGACTTCCTGATGCAATTTGTTCATAGTCATGAAAATGCGCGGAAGGGGTCGTTCCTATAAGGCAGCAATCTACGCGGCAAATACCTTGGGTCTCGGAGAAATGAAGGCGCTCATCATTGAACTCCCTGGTGCTGGAGTTCAAGAGCGTCTCCGGGATAGCCGAGGAAAAAACTCCTCGGTGAACACATGGATAAAGTCCATGCACAGCGTGTATTTCAAACGTCCGTGACCATGGCTTGTCCACCCAGCTGACATTCTCCTTCTTGAAGTCAGCTTGGCCTGATGTCCCAGACTGAAGGGTTTATATTTGCCTGCCAAGATGGTGTGTTATCAACACTCTCGAATACTGTAGCAAGGTGCTCCAGGCGTGAAGTTTCCGGCACGTCCTGTCGGACGTGTAAACAACATCCGGAGACGCTGATGCACCTTTTGTCCAAGGCATGTCTGTGCTGGCAAGAGGTGCCTACATACAGCGTCACAATGCTGCCCTGCGAGTACTCTAATATCATCTCAGATATAGCTGCGGTATCGATGAGACACCAATGTTGCCTTATCTGCCAGGAGAGATTCTGCAGGTTGTTGAGAAATGACAGTTCAAAATTTATTGGAACATACCATCTCAGCACAATCCGGCGATTCTGACCACAACAAACCTTGATATTGTGCTCTTTGACAAGGGCTGCTCCGTGACATTTATGTCATTGAGTTTTCAGCCCCAGCCGAATACAATATCTCTGCCAAAGAAAGAGCACAAACATTCAGATCATATCAGGATCTCTGTTTGAAATTGGCAAACTGTACCCATTTATGTTACCGTGTCAAGCCTCGTCGTTTTGGTTGTTGGCGTCCTTGAGGGATGAAACAGTCTTGTGCTCTTCACTTGCGGAAGATACCGGCTTGCAGTTCAGCAGCCGTGTCTCTGGCAGTGCGGATGCAAAAGGCTGTCATTTTGGGATCACTGCGTCTTGCTTAAGGCAAATGAATGGCCTGCTGCAACTCAATACAACCGCCTTGTTGTGTGGAGGGTGCAGCAGTAATGGATGTGGCGCTCGGGCTGGGCCCTGAGAGCTCGGACTCCGGGAAAACCCCTGAGCGTCAACAACAATAATAATAATAATAATAATAATAATAATAATAATAATAATAATAATAATAATAATAATACACTTAATAATACAATAATAATAATAATAATAATAATAATAATAATAATAATAATAATAATAATAATAATAATAATAATAATAATAATAATAATAATAATCGTAATTTAGCTTTGATCAGGGGTTTGCCAATTGGTAATTTACATGTTATAAGTAACTGGTACTAATTGGTCAATGTTAAATTATTATTTACTGTTATTTATATTAGAATAAAAGATTATTTAATTATTAAACTCTAATGAAATTTAATTGTTAACATATCAAAATTTAATATTATTTAAAACTTTTAGTTTATTTATTAAATAAAATAACATATTTTCAGCTAAATTTATATATAACATGTATTGTTTATGCATTCCTATGGTTACATGTTATTTATATTCTGTAGAACAAGACCCCATTGAGTTTCCAATACGTGTCTAATTTATTACTTTTCCTCAAAATTTTCAAGTGCCTCTGTGGCGAGAAAACAGCCCTGGGGCTGCTTTAGACTTTAGGGTTTCTTGAAAAATTCAATACTATGCCCTTTTCTGTCAAATATCTTTGTTTTTTTTTTTCTAAATAACCCAACGAACTATCGAAAATTTAGTTAATAAAATTCTTTAACAAACATGTTGTTTTACTACTTAGTTCTAGTTAAATCGTATATTTTTAAATGATAATATTTAAAATATACGATTGTGTATTGTTCCCTTATATCACAGGTGCTGTCACCTGTTGGCTTAAATCGTTCAGCCAGGACATAACACTCCCCCTGAGTTTAAAAGGTGTTGTATGCACATAACAACAACCTTTTTATACTGATTAGTTTACCCTTTCGATTAATTAACCGATTTAATTTGTATTAGCTCTCCTTTTCATTGTCCTCAATGTCATTAACATCAGGGTTGATGTCGGGGCGAATATGGGCAAGTTTCGAATTTATTTGAATGGACAACCTTGTTTTTGTTGTTATTTATAGCTACTGCATGACGTTCGAATCCTCGTATAATTCTATTATTTTATAAGGTGCCGTCCCATTGACGATCAAATTTACGACTGCCTGGTTCTTTTTAGCAAATACACGAGGTCGTCCATCAACCTAAATTCTTTGGATTTTGCTGCCTATCATAATATACTTTAGATCGAGCTTTTGCTATCCTGCAATTTTTCGCCGGCAGTAGCTTGGTGCAGTGGTAATCTTAAGGTATAAGTCGTCAAAATACTGAATGTACGTTCTATGGGATCTCTTCCCTAGCGAATTCTGAAGGAATTCGTGCCTTTTCATAAAAAAATAAGCCCGTGAGGCGTGAAAGAACCGGTTGACTGATGGATGGGCGGTATTATAAGAAAACATACCATAGACTATCCATTCATCCCAGTCTTCGTTAGTACAATAATGTTTTAGGTACTCTCTGCAAAACACATGAAGTGTGCTCGTTCAAGAGAGCCCAAAGATTCTGGGTGAAATGCTGTCGATTTTAATTTGCTGGATTTTAAAAAAGATTCTGCAAAAGGTTTTCATCATTTGACTGGTAAAATTGCTACCTTGATCAGTATGTATGATTTTTGGGCATCCGAACCTAGCTTAAAATGCTTCGCGAAGGGAAGTGCAACCGTAACCGAATCTGTTTTCGGAGATGGGTGATTTGACATCCGGAATATTTATTAAGGTTATCTTGTATCGTTAATAAATAACGGTTTCCGTTAGCAGTTTGAGGTAAAGGACCAAGTAATATCCATCTGAATTTTATCGAAAGCTTCCTTTTCCGGTGTATCGGTTATTTTCATAGGTTGTTTTGTTCTTTACTGGTACCAGTTTATTTTTTTGACAGCTGTTACACGTTCAGAACAAAATTTGAATTATATCGATCCTCATATTTGGCCCAGTAGAAATCTGTCTCCAATACGCTTATACAGTTTTGTATACCTGAAATGCACCTCCACTACAGAGTTATGGTATTCTTTGATTATATTTATTCGTTCATTTTCCGGAGGTAAATGTATTTCGCCCTGAACAAATAGCAAAGCTATGTACCTTGATTTGCAAATTTATTCCTGCAAGTTATTTCTCGATAAGTGGTCCAAAAATTATGAGTGTATTCTGCTCTTAGTTTTGAAAGACTAGCTGTCTTTATATTTAATTCTTCCATGACAACTTTCAAAGCGCCGACAAACATTCGTCCAATACGTTATTGTTCACAAGGTGCCTCATTTCTTGAATTTTATAATTAGTAGAAGTGATGCATAGTTATTCCAACGAGTCATGATAGCTTCGCCAACATGTCCCGGATTTTCTAATAGTCTCTCAACGGAGAACTTTCCTTGATCAAGTAACTCTCACTTGACTTGGGTATAAAAGAACAATCTGCCGAAATGAATTGAATGATATTATCTTTCCGCATGCTTAATTTATCTTTGTGTCGTGAGGAAAACCGTAAGGGGATGATGGATAGAGGATTCTATGGATTTCGTGGAAGTTGGGATTTAAATCGTTTATTTGTCAAGTCTTTATCGTTTTGTCTTTTGTCTGGAAACTCTTTGGCAATCCTCCGGTGTGTTCTCCAAATCTGAATTGCAAAGTGCACCATTATTGCAGTCTCCCTGGGCACTTCCGGCCGCACACGCAATATCTTACTGACTGAGTTTGACTTGCAAAGGCACATCTAAATTATGCGCCCGCAATCCCAGCTATCAAGTTCATAAGAACCTCTCAACAAAAACTTCGCCTGCAAGGCACATTTCCAAATTAATGCGCCCGCAACATCCCAAGAATAGGGTCCCATACCGCACTTGCTAACTGGAGCTCCGTAGCGCGATTGGCGGTTGGGGCTCCTCTGTTGATAATGAAGCAATCACGAACCTCGCTGTTCAGCCCCACAAACAACTGGGTACTGAAGTTCCGAGTAAACGTGATTAGCCTCCAAACCGAAATTTGCTCTTGTAAAAGCATTCCTGATACTGATAACGATTTTCGAACACCCCAGAGTTTCTTTACTACTACTAATACATGATCTTATTCTTTATACTGTTAATAGGATTCACTATCACAGGATTTATTAAATTATTAGCCAAAAAATAGGAACCAATAAACGCTTCAGCGTTAAATTCACTGACTTTGTATCGTTATTTGCGCTCGTGGCGAAATCTACAACTGGCATCTTGTCTGCGCAGTCAAGTACCTGATTCCAGACCTCTAGAGCTAATAGACAAGATTTTACTTTTATTGCTTCTAGAATATTTGAAACTTTGTCCGAGTCATTGTCAACAGGGTTTCGGGAGAGCGCATCTGCGTTGAAACTCTGATTTTACCAGGTTTAAAGACTATGTCGAAATCATATTCATTTAATTTTATTCTCCATCTTAAAAGTTTTGAGGTTGGATCTTTAGTGTTGTGAAGCCAGACTAAAGCAGACGATGGTCAGTTACGAGAGCAAATTTATGCCCGTATAGATAGGGTCTGAAGTGGTTTTTAATGCGAAGATTATGGCGAGAAGTTCTTTTCCAGTAGTAGAATAGTTGATTTCGCTACCCGATAATCGCCCGAGAAGCTGAAAAGAGACGGGTGGATCTTTACCAATCGGACCTTTGACTTCAGTACTGCACCGAGTGCAAAAACAGATGCATCCGGTAGTGACGACAAATTTCTCGTTAAAATTAGGGTATTGGAGCATTGGCTCACCATAAATCGTGTCTCTTAAAGCTTCGAAAGAACCTTGTTGGGCGTCACTTCCCATTTGAAAATCGCGTCTTTTTTTTAGGAAAGTAGGGTTAATGGCTTTGCTAGCATCGCGAAGTCTTTAATGAAACGCCGGTAGTATCCTACTAGCCCTAGGAATGATTTTTCCATGTCCTTTTTTATTAATAGGGATACGAAATTCTTTTACAGCTCGGATCTTTTGTGGGTCTGGTTTCACACCTCCGTCAGTGATTAAATGTCCAAGATAAACTATTTGCTTTTGCAAAAATGACATTTTTCGGGGACAGGGCTTACACTGGCATTTTGCAATCGGGCAAGTAGTTTCTTTAATCTACGTGAATGCTCCTCCAGAGAATTTGCGTAAACTACGATATCAATCCATGTAAACGAATAACTCAACTGTGTTCGGGGTCGCGCTCGTCCGCAGAACATCGTTGGAGCTTAAATTATCGTTATGACGAGCTTTCACGCGTTGTAGATACGCCTCCTTTTACTAGGGTCCTTTTGAAAACAATGATCTTCGGTATGACTACAGATTGAACAATGCGGGCATATCACATTCTTTTTATCACGTTTCTGGTATCGCCGGGACAGCTCCTGTCTTTAAATGATCGGGTGAATCACAATGAAAACATTTTCTTATTTTTCCTCGGTTGACTGTATGTATACTAGCGTTTTTAGAAGCGATCTCAATAAAAAAGAGGGACTATTTATCCACGAAGATTGTATTTCGGTTCTCGATTTCTCGATCCAGATGCGAAAGCCATGTTTATCCCGCGTCACCTAGCAGTGTTAGCTTATCCTTTGTTACGAGGGCGCTAAGTAAAAGTTTTTGTAGTCCTCTGTTGAAACCCGTGACCGCCATGTAATTTAGCATTGTTCGTACTCAACAGCTTCCGTCAGTTTGGTATTTTTCTTTGATTGCTTCTGGAAACCGTTGACTCAAGATTTCACTTCGATACGCGCCCCATATGATTCTTATAGTTTCTTCATTTTTTGTCTCAATCACTTTCAGCCTGCCGTCATGAATGAGTTCGACATCGAAGAGTTGCTTCATGAATGAGTTTTTAAGCAAGTCTAACTAATTCGTCAAGCGTCGGTCCGGATCACCCGCGGAGCAGCAATAAGCAATTCCGCCTGACCTTCAATTTTGTTTTCCCCACCAAGGCAAGCAAGTTCGTTCTTATCTCGTGGATGTAGGCGTGAATCAGCGAGTTTTGCTTTGTTTAATAAATTTTGCTAAAGCAACATGATTTTCCGTCAAATCGTGGGACGAGATCGATAGTTAATTTTAAATTCATATGAAAGTAACGGAAGGACTTCGAAATCGAGAATGACTTGGTCGGCATATTGAAAGTAGAAATATTACTGCTTGAACCCGGGTTGGAATCGACTGATACGATGGTAGGTAAAGCGGTGCTAAAGATACTGATGGCACATTAACAATTGGTTCATTAACTGGGTTAGAGACTTTCGGAATTTTTTTCATCATCATAAAAGTTCAAAGTATTTCCACGGGTGAAGGTCTACGACTTCCCGGGTTACATTTATTTGATTCGATAAGTCACCGACTACTGCCCGACTGACGGACCTCATGTGAAGGTGGGTATGTTGATTTGATTATATGTATAAATAATAACTAATTCTATTAACAATATAAGGTAAACTACTACGCAGTGTATAGATATAGAAAATACTACTTAGGAACAATTACAATTAATAAAATTCGAAATGGTCTCCCAGATAACAATGAAATGTTTGTACTTTTACTCTTTAATTATACTATAAATAATTCGAAGATGTTGTTTCTTGTTTAGTGGTGATGAGGACGATGATGAAAATCTCCGATGATGGGCCTGGTGCAGTTCTCGGTGGTGGTGACATCGTGGACTCCTGAAACCTTGCTAAATTCCTCGATGCTGATGCAAAGGCTGCTGCCGGGTGATTTGGCTGAATTCCTTGGTGATGATGTTGAACTAAACTTCTCTGATGATGGTGATGATGATGGTGATGTTTATTGTAGCTTTGATTATATATATATATATTTTTGTTATTATTTTTTTCTTAAATAGCCATGATTAACAGAACCAAACTTTTGTGCGATAACTGCAATCATCCACTCTGACATTCGTCCTCCGCTCACAGGAAAACGCACAAAACCTGCAAGAGAAAGGTAATTTGGCTTTGATGTGCAAAGTAACTCTTATGGTACTTGGAATTATTGTGTTGAAGTCTTAATTAATTAATTTTATTGACTGTTCTGTATTATTTATATTTTAATTATCGAATATTTTATTGAAGAATTTTAGAAATCACTTATTATTTTCACTATGTTAAACTATCGATAAATATTTGTTTCGCCATGACGATATAATATCTTCATTCACTTTTAGAACAATTAATTTTTTTGCAAATGTTTATATACATAAAGGAAATGCAAACACTCTTAGTCTTTTCACTTTTGATTAAGTTTATTATTATTGAACACGAAAGAAAAATACCTTCTAAAAAACTTTCGCTTACTGGAGACTGGCGAATCCCACTTCTGACACCCGAATTTGTTGGTGCCTCCATCTAGTTTATGGCAACATATTATTATTTTTGATTAAGGATCTTACCGACGGCGGCTTCTCGCCCGGGAGTATTGAAGTACTCGGTCTCCCAGTGCGGGAGAGGAATTTAAATTTAATAATAAATTATAAGACGAGTTTGTTTAGTTGGTTTGATGACTCAATATTTTAAATTTTAATTTATTATTAGATTATTTAATAAGAGAAAAAAGAAAAACTCTTGTAAAATTGCTCGGACAGTTGTTTAACAATAGATAGTTCTCAACTACTTGAGTTCTCGAGGAGTAGTGTCGTTGCTGCGCGTTGATTCGGAAGTCCTCAGCTTCACATCTCCCTCCATTTTTCCACACACATAGGCTTACACTACGTTACAACTTAACTATTCCTTACAACTAATAAGATATATAGAGACTTATCCTTATAACACATAATTTCTGTCTTTTACAACCTGGTTCCCATGAACACTATTACTTATTAACTTATGACCATGATAGATTATTTTCTTCACTTGAATTATTCTATATATTATTTTATTAATGGGGTTATAGTAGTATTACTGATGAAGATGATTATGCTATTAATGACTATATT